>NW_028249162.1:0-21287 GCF_964263255.1 Lissotriton vulgaris
TCACAGTACTCCATGGAAACATATCATTTGTAAAGCGCACTACTCACCCTAGAGGATCTCAAGGCGCTGGGGTGGGGAATGCTGCTACTGCTCGAAAAGCAAGGTCTGGATGAGTTTTCTGAAGGTCAGCAGGTCTTGGGTCTGCAGTAGGTGGATGGGGAGGGTGTTCAAGTATACTGATACTTGAAAAACCAAGCAATAACCTATATAGACACTCATGTAGGTACTCACCAACCCATGCAGTCACTTATACACAAAGTGAGAGACGGATACAGATATTTACATATTTAAACATTACTCACTAACCCATGTATTCACTAAGATACACTTAATTACTCAGTTATGCAATCAATTTTAGAAAAAAAATCATCCATTTAGACACGTATATACCCATTTATTCTTCCATTGACCTTGAGATATACATATATGAAACATATTTAATTTTCAGAAAAAACACATTCACTGGATGACGTAATCAGTGATGTCATTTGAGATGTCATCACTGATGTCATGAGTGATGTCACGAGTGATGTAACATACCATGTAATGAGTGATGTAATATGTGACGTCATTAGTAGTGCATTGTCGGCCCGCACGTTATTGTTAGCTGAACTAACTATAACAGTGGAATTTCAATGGTTTTGTACGAGTAAAATGTCCAGCTAAATATAACGCCCCTGAAAACTATGGTTTTTCCAGTGAATATATATATATATAGCAAAAGTAGGGGCTTCAGGAAATGTTCATCCTGCAAGGCTTGCCAGCACGGTGTGAACAAAACAGAGTACACTATTCCATTCACTCCTGAGGCACGCAAGATTAAACAACAACTTACTTGCAAGAGTGAATATGTGGTGTATGTGCTGGAATGTCCGTGTGCCCTGCGTTATGTTGGTAGTACCAAACTGCAGGTGCACAAGAGGATACTCCAGCACATTAGGGCGATTAATACCAGTGACTCGGCATATCCGGTGGCCCGTCATTTCAAGGAACATCATAATAATGACAGTTCCCTTTTGCGCTACTATGCGATCGACTGTGTGGGTCCCAATAGGAGAGGAGGTGACAGGGACGGTGCCCTTAGAAAACTGGAAACCAGGTACATCCTGGATATGGACTGTCGAGCTCCGGGGGGTCTGAACTCTACAGAAGATTTTTACACATGTTTATGACAATTCCACACTGTCATATACTTCTTCTGTTTCTCCTGTTGAGCAGTAATTGCTTCTGCAATTGCTTCTGTGCTGTGGTTTACTTGTCTGTCCTCCAATTGAGATTAGTGTCGTTGACACTGTATAAATCAGAGGGTTGGATGGTTCCACATAGTGGGGTGCAGCCTAGGCTTAGGTTGCACTAAGATGTACCAAGAACTTTGCTCACTTGTTTAAGAACCTTTCAGCTCAATCTATATGAATAAGAGAAAACAATGTCACAAAGTCACTACAAAACTAGTTGAAAAAAAAACTTCACATAAAAATAGTGCACTTGGTTATCTTTTTGGTATTCACTATTCACTGTGGTACATCCAATTCTGAGCTGTGGTTGGTCTAGGTAATTAAAGAGCATAGTGGATGGGAGCATGGCAGAGGTTGCGATGGTTTTCCCCTCTCTCTTTCGGGAGGGGTCAACTTCTCCTCTGCCCGTCCTCTATCCAGCTCGTTGCACGTGTTGACAATGTTGTGCATTTATTTTATAGGATGCTGCGATCTGAGTATTAAAACACCTTGTTGTTTGATTAATCTTGCACACCATAGATCTCATCCTAATGGAACGATGTTGTGCTCATTTGCATATTTATTATATTGGCAATTTAAGGTCATGGTTTTAACATATATATATATTTATATATTTATGATATATTTATGTATTTATTAACTTATTGAGATGCTGTTCATGACCTTGTGCATAGAATGTATATTGTATATAGTACACTACTGTGAAGTCGTATCTTCATGTGGCACATTGCACTTTTTTCATCGTTTACATTATTTGCCATTTGCACAATTGGATTTACCCAGTTATCTTTGTTAACATTATGTGTAGCACATTGCACTTCATACATCGTTTACATCGTTGGCAATTTGCACAATTGGATTTATCCAGTTACCTTTGTTGACATTACGTGTATTGATATGAATTACATTATGCACTTTACTGATACATTTGTCACCGGAGCGACAGGTAGATCAGCCAGGGATTATCCCGAGATGTGGTTGTAAATATAAAGTCTGTTGTCAGTATCCATTGTTAGGTGCAACATGTGACCACAGACTTACCAATTGGAATGTATCCCCACTTAACACTAGCACTTTAAATATTGCCTTTTCCCAGCGTGCGTCATGTGATCAAGGCCTCTGTGTAGGCCGAAACGTCATGCTGTGTGCCGCTTCCTCGAGGGTACAATAAAAATGAAAACTGCTCACTGCACCTGAGGTCTCCGTCTTCTTTCCTGCGCAGCGGTTTCCTGCATTGGGCTCCGGGCGAGAGGTTGCTGAGGAGTGTTCTATATATATATATATATATATATATATATATATATATATATATATATATATATATATATGAAAACTCAGCTCCTCTTTGGCTCTCACAGCGTTTTAAGTCACAGCAGCGCACGCTTGCAGACGAGGGAGACGGACCACAAAAGTCAGCAAAGATGGAATTGTATTTGCAACCTCTACAGAGACCAGCAGCTACGCGTTTCAGGCGAGTTGCCCTTGATCACGCTGCAACCATATATATATATATATATATATATATATATATGTAACCTACTGGCGATAGCCAGTAGGTATATATAGTTAGGACCTAGCTACCATAGGAAATCCGCAACATTCTATTGGGAATAACTTTGGGGCCGGTTGAGGAATTTGCGTGTAATTTTCCAAAATTTAGGCCAGTTCCACTCCGCTCCTTCCCTGGAAGTTTTGGGGGAATTCGTCATGCGGGGGCCGAGAAAAAAGGGGGGTCCCAAAACGTTTTTCCCCATGTTAATTTCCATAGGACGATTAGACGCGGCTACAGCCCGAACGGCTAAACGGAATTACACCAAACTTGGCAAAATTGTAGGGACTGGTACGCAGAAGTGCCTTTTCTATTTTTAGTGAAAATTGCTCCAGTGGTTTCTTACGAAAATTAACTTCAAAAACACATATATATCTATATGCGGGCTTCGAGCGCTTACAGGTACGCGTACCTGTAAGCCCCTAAAACATTTTTTGAGTGAATTTCAAAGGTTTTTTAAAAGCTAATTCCTAACTATATAAAGCCTGAAACCTATGTTTTTTTCAGTGAATTATATATGTATATGTATGTATATATATATATATATATATATATATATACCAGTTCACGTCCTTTGAGAAACCGGGACCCTCGGACTGCGGTGCAAACCAGGGTCAAAGGCACCCTGTTCGTATTCCGTTCCACCACACGCTAACCAACGTGTAAATGCACTCGACCTCCAGACAATATTCACCAATGAATTAAGCCATCCAGCAAAGTTCGTAAGTGTGTTCTTTATTCCAGCATGGAACACAGTTCATAGAACTAAACCCCCAACGCGTTTCAGCGACAACTCGCCTTGGTCACGGGTGAATAGTAAACACAAAGGTGAACATTAAATAAAGTTTTCAAAACTTCAAGTGTAAACATAAACAACAGACATGGTGCTCAAAGTAAAAACACAGCGGCCATCTTGGCATGGTCATTTCTTACATGATGATGTGCCCAAATGTCAAAAAAAGCATAAATAAACGCCTGATTTGTATATGCAATCATACGTAAATTGAAATTGAACAGCGTCCCAAGTGGGTGAACCAAATAAAACCTCCAGTTTGTCATAGATAGACATATCTTGACAACAAGCATAACTGAGGAAAGCGTATGATGTTCAAGCGCTACTAAGGTTTGTAGGTGACACATTAAACCGGCTGCCAAATTCCCAAGTGGGATATCAAATTATATACAAGGCCCATCGGAGACAAAAATGCGAATTGATATCTATACGGCAGTCATGTACATATTCAATACTTGAATATCAGACAGGTACTATCACCATCTAAACAATCTTCAAATCCCAAGTGGGAAAATTCTAAACATGACCCATGGGGTAGTCAGTGATTCTGCGCAATCCTATACATTTTAAATATTCGCATTTCAAAATAAAATTATATCACCATATACAAATTATATAGTCTTTAACTTCCAAGTGGGAAATTCTAAGCCTGACCCATCGGATAATCAGTTCTTCTGGCCGGTCTACTCTCCACATCTATGTGTCACCTAAAAAAACAGCAAAGAAGGCACATCAGAGCTTTTCATGCCATTGACAAGCGGCCATAGACTGCTAGTGTCAATAAATTATACTGTGAAGTGATTAAAAACATTCGAATCATTGTTAGGAGATCAGTATATAACACGGTACATTTTATAGCTGAACTAAAATGCAGGCAGCATGCTTTACATTGGCTTTCTACTCTCCTAAGTACCATTTTAATTCTTCTTCAGAATTCAAGCCTCCTGGAATACGTGTGTCGAGGTCAAGAATATACTTACTCTCCAACTGGCGTAACCTACGGATTCTGTCACCACCCCTCCTCATGCCCGGAACTCTGTCAATCACAAAAAACTTAAGAAGATTGCGATTGCTTTTATGTTTTTCTTCAAAGTGCCGGGCGACTGGCTAACTTTGGTTCTTGTTATCAATCGCCCTCATGTGCTCAAGAATTCGTTTTTTCGCAGGGAACATGGTGCTCCCTACATACTTTTTTGCACACGGACACATCAGTACGTATATGGCATGATCAGAGAGGCAGTTTAGATGTTGTGTGATTGGTTTCTCTCTGTCTTCTATTGGATAGTAGACTGATTTTACGTTGTTGCTGAATTTGCAAGCTTTGCACTTTAAACAAGTGAAAAAGCCCTTTATTTCCTGGGTTTTCTTAGGTGGCATCCTAATCTCATTCTTGCTCAGCTTATCTTTGAGAGAGTCCCCCTTCCGGTAGGTGATGCTAGGGTTACTGCCTAAAACTTCTTTGAGTGTCTGTTCGGTGAGTAGCACATTCCAGTTCTTCTTGAAACTTTTTCTTACCTACCACGAACTAGCGTGGTAAGTAGAAATAAACCTGACAACTTCCTGCTCCTCAGGTATGTCAGTCTTAGGTACCAGTAAAGAGTCATGGCTGATGTTTCTAGCCTTAGTAAACGCTGCTTGAATAACCTGTGGGTTATAGCCACGCTCTTTGAAACGTTCTGTCATTCTGTCACCTTCCTTTACAAAATCCTCATCCCTACTACAGTTTCTCCGAGCCCGGAGAAACTCCCCAAAGGGGATACTGCGTATGAGTGATTTGGGGTGGCTGCTATCAGCGTGGAGCAGGGTATTACCTGCCGTCGCTTTGCGGTAAAGCTTAGTGACGAGTTTATGCTTCTCCACCTCAATTTGTAGATCCAGAAACTCCATCGCACAATTACTGATCTTACCCTCAAAAGTGAGGTTAAGATCATTGCAGTTCAGCTCTCGGATGAAGTCTTCTGCCAGCATTTCCGGACCATCCCAGATGATGAAGAGATCATCAATGTAACGCAGCCAGGTTTTAACATGGCTGCGATACAACATGCTGGTTTCTGCCACCTGTTGCTCCCAGTTTGCCATGAATAGATTCGCAAAACTGGGAGCAAAACAAGTTCCCATCGCTGTCCCCTGGCGCTGTCTAAAATATGTCTCATTAAAGATGAAAAAATTGTTTTCGAGACAAAACAGCATCATCCTTAAAATCATGTCTGTATGGTCTCGAAAGGAGATGGAACGTTTCTTCAGAAACCTCCGACAGGCATTGATACCATCTAAATGCCTGATGGAGGTGTACAGGCTGCCTACATCGAGAGAAATCAAAAGATAGCTGTTTTGCCATTCTAGATCTTTGATCTTATTAATGAAGTCTCTACTGTCCTTCAGATACGAGGGTATCCCCTCCACAAAAGGACGTAGAAAATAATCGATATATTTCGAGGTGTTCTCAAGGAGAGATCCAATGGACGAAACAATAGGCCTGCCAGGAGGCTTGACAGCATCCTTATGCAATTTGGGCAGAAGATATAATACTGCCACTTTGGGGTTTCTATTCAATAGAAAGGAATATTCATTCCATTCCAATAAACCCTCACTGTGCCATTCCTTCAACATGTTGTGATACAAAGTGTTAGTTTTTTCAATCTTTTCAAAGGACGATACCTCATAACAGTCAACATTATTTAGCTGACGCATACCCTCCTCAACATAACTTTTAACATCCATTACCACAACATTCCCTCCTTTATCCGATTGACGGATAATGATTGAAGGGTCATCCTCCAATTTCTTTACAGCCAAACGTTCCTGTTTATTCAAATTGTCACACATCCAGTCTTTCTTTCTGGCCAGTTTTTTCAAATCTTCAATCACCAGATCTTCGAAGACGTCAATACCACAGACTGGCAGTACGGGGTTAAAGTTGGACTTAGGTTTGAAATTGTTGGGACAATTCAAGCTAGGATTGAACCCCAACGTTTCAGCATCAATGGGACTCTCAGGTGGTACATTAAATTCCAATTCTTTAAGAGCAGCCAAAGCTTCTACATCCCAAATGGATTCAGTGGCTGGCTGATTTGTCTCAATTGTTTTCCCCGCATTCTTAACTTTAAGTTTATTCCACTTATGCAAACGGAGTTTGCGGGTAAATTTAAAAAGGTCAATTCGCTCTCGAGAGTAAATAAAGTTCGAGGTTGGGCAGAAAGAAAGACCAAATTGTAACACTCTCTGTTCTATTTTTGAAAGTGAACGAGAAGAGAGATTTACCACGTTCTTTTGGTTCATTTTCCTCGTTTCTTTTGGCCCCGTGTTTCCACTCCCATCGGGGTTCCACTGCCGCTTCCACCTGCCGCCCCTCCTTGTTTGGTGCTGGATGCGGTGGTGTCTTCTCCAACCTTGCCTCTTCCTCTGCCTCGTCCGCGAAATCCTTTGCTTTGTCCTCTGCCCCGATCGATCTGCCAGTTCTGCTGCTGTGATGTTTGGTTCATCACACGGAACTCCTCCCGAAAATTCGACGGTTGGATTTGGTTCGGTTGTGCCAATGGGTTGCCATCCTCCGAGGCATCACTCTCCACAACCTCCTCCTCTGAAACCTCTTCCGTTTGCACTTTGTCCAGGGTAGCTTGTATTCCCTTCCGTTTGACATTGTCGTATTTACGACTGAAAGTGAAGATGCGGCCCGACTGGTAGTCGATCTTGTCGCGTAGGAACTTGCGTTCTTTCTTGGCAACGATTTCATCTTCATGTTTTGAAATTCTTTTGGCAATTTCATCAAGTTTCTTTGTCATATTCTCAGCTGTATCATCCTTACTGATCTCCTCTTTTAGTTCAGCTATTTCTTTGAGCAGTGCCGCTCGATCCTTCCACACATGTTTAATTAGAATTGATAGCATCCTGTTGGAACAGTCCATCAAATTCTCCGCCCATTCTTCTGCCAATTCCACATCTGGGTCTTCATAGGATGGGGCTATCAGTATTCTCAAACCCCTTGGTACCCTCTTCTCCTCTTGGTACTTCTCCGATGGGAGTGGAAACACGGGGCCAAAAGAAACGAGGAAAATGAACCAAAAGAACGTGGTAAATCTCTCTTCTCGTTCACTTTCAAAAATAGAACACAGAGTGTTACAATTTGGTCTTTCTTTCTGCCCAACCTCGAACTTTATTTACTCTCGAGAGCGAATTGACCTTTTTAAATTTACCCGCAAACTCCGTTTGCATAAGTGGAATAAACTTAAAGTTAAGAATGCGGGGAAAACAATTGAGACAAATCAGCCAGCCACTGAATCCATTTGGGATGTAGAAGCTTTGGCTGCTCTTAAAGAATTGGAATTTAATGTACCACCTGAGAGTCCCATTGATGCTGAAACGTTGGGGTTCAATCCTAGCTTGAATTGTCCCAACAATTTCAAACCTAAGTCCAACTTTAACCCCGTACTGCCAGTCTGTGGTATTGACGTCTTCGAAGATCTGGTGATTGAAGATTTGAAAAAACTGGCCAGAAAGAAAGACTGGATGTGTGACAATTTGAATAAACAGGAACGTTTGGCTGTAAAGAAATTGGAGGATGACCCTTCAATCATTATCCGTCAATCGGATAAAGGAGGGAATGTTGTGGTAATGGATGTTAAAAGTTATGTTGAGGAGGGTATGCGTCAGCTAAATAATGTTGACTGTTATGAGGTATCGCCCTTTGAAAAGATTAAAAAAACTAACACTTTGTATCACAACATGTTGAAGGAATGGCACAGTGAGGGTTTATTGGAATGGAATGAATATTCCTTTCTATTGAATAGAAACCCCAAAGTGGCAGTATTATATCTTCTGCCCAAATTGCATAAGGATGCTGTCAAGCCTCCTGGCAGGCCTATTGTTTCGTCCATTGGATCTCTCCTTGAGAACACCTCGAAATATATCGATTATTTTCTACGTCCTTTTGTGGAGGGGATACCCTCGTATCTAAAGGACAGTAGAGACTTCATTAATAAGATCAAAGATCTAGAATGGCAAAACAGCTATCTTTTGATTTCTCTCGATGTAGGCAGCCTGTACACCTCCATCAGGCATTTAGATGGTATCAATGCCTGTCGGAGGTTTCTGAAGAAACGTTCCATCTCCTTTCGAGACCATACAGACATGATTTTAAGGATGATGCTGTTTTGTCTCGAAAACATTTTTTCATCTTTAATGAGACATATTTTAGACAGCGCCAGGGGACAGCGATGGGAACTTGTTTTGCTCCCAGTTTTGCGAATCTATTCATGGCAAACTGGGAGCAACAGGTGGCAGAAACCAGCATGTTGTATCGCAGCCATGTTAAAACCTGGCTGCATTACATTGATGATCTCTTCATCATCTGGGATGGTCCGGAAATGCTGGCAGAAGACTTCATCCGAGAGCTGAACTGCAATGATCTTAACCTCACTTTTGAGGGTAAGATCAGTAATTGTGCGATGGAGTTTCTGGATCTACAAATTGAGGTGGAGAAGAATAAACTCGTCACTAAGCTTTACCGCAAAGCGACGGCAGGTAATACCCTGCTCCACGCTGATAGCAGCCACCCCAAATCACTCATACGCAGTATCCCCTTTGGGGAGTTTCTCCGGGCTCGGAGAAACTGTAGTAGGGATGAGGATTTTGTAAAGGAAGGTGACAGAATGACAGAACGTTTCAAAGAGCGTGGCTATAACCCACAGGTTATTCAAGCAGCGTTTACTAAGGCTAGAAACATCAGCCATGACTCTTTACTGGTACCTAAGACTGACATACCTGAGGAGCAGGAAGTTGTCAGGTTTATTTCTACTTACCACGCTAGTTCGTGGCAGGTAAGAAAAAGTTTCAAGAAGAACTGGAATGTGCTAATCACCGAACAGACACTCAAAGAAGTTTTAGGCAGTAACCCTAGCATCACCTACCGGAAGGCGGACTCTCTCAAAGATAGGCTGAGCAAGAATGAGATTAGGATGCCACCTAAGAAAACCCAGGAAATAAAGGGCTTTTTCACTTGTTTAAAGTGCAAAGCTTGCAAATTCAGCAACAACGTAAAATCAGTCTACTATCCAATAGAAGACAGAGAGAAACCAATCACACAACATCTAAACTGCCTCTCTGATCATGCCATATACGTACTGATGTGTCCGTGTGCAAAAAAGTATGTAGGGAGCACCATGTTCCCTGCGAAAAAATGAATTCTTGAACACATGAGGGCGATTGATAACAAGGACCAAAGTTCGCCAGTCGCCCGGCACTTTGAAGAAAAACATAAAAGCAATCACAATCTTCTTAAGTTTTTTGTGATTGACAGAGTTCCAGGCATGAGGAGGGGTGGTGACAGAATCCGTAGGTTACGCCAGTTGGAGAGTAAGTATATTCTTGACCTCGACACACGTATTCCAGGAGGCTTGAATTCTGAAGAAGAATTAAAATGGTACTTAGGAGAGTAGAAAGCCAATGTAAAGCATGCTGCCTGCATTTTAGTTCAGCTATAAAATGTACTGTGTTATATACTGATCTCCTAACGATGATTCGAATGTTTTTAATCACTTCACAGTATAATTTATTGACACTAGCAGTCTATGGCCGCTTGTCAATGGCATGAAAAGCTCTGATGTGCCTTCTTTGCTGTTTTTTTAGGTGACACATAGATGTGGAGAGTAGACCGGCCAGAAGAACTGATTATCCGATGGGTCAGGCTTAGAATTTCCCACTTGGAAGTTAAAGACTATATAATTTATATATGGTGATATAATTTTATTTTGAAATGCGAATATTTAAAATGTATAGGATTGCGCAGAATCACTGACTACCCCATGGGTCATGTTTAGAATTTTCCCACTTGGGATTTGAAGATTGTTTAGATGGTGATAGTACCTGTCTGATATTCAAGTATTGAATATGTACATGACTGCCGTATAGATATCAATTCGCATTTTTGTCTCCGATGGGCCTTGTATATAATTTGATATCCCACTTGGGAATTTGGCAGCCGGTTTAATGTGTCACCTACAAACCTTAGTAGCGCTTGAACATCATACGCTTTCCTCAGTTATGCTTGTTGTCAAGATATGTCTATCTATGACAAACTGGAGGTTTTATTTGGTTCACCCACTTGGGACGCTGTTCAATTTCAATTTACGTATGATTGCATATACAAATCAGGCGTTTATTTATGCTTTTTTTGACATTTGGGCACATCATCATGTAAGAAATGACCATGCCAAGATGGCCGCTGTGTTTTTACTTTGAGCACCATGTCTGTTGTTTATGTTTACACTTGAAGTTTTGAAAACTTTATTTAATGTTCACCTTTGTGTTTACTATTCACCCGTGACCAAGGCGAGTTGTCGCTGAAACGCGTTGGGGGTTTAGTTCTATGAACTGTGTTCCGTGCTGGAATAAAGAACACACTTACGAACTTTGCTGGATGGCTTAATTCATTGGTGAATATTGTCTGGAGGTCGAGTGCATTTACACGTTGGTTAGCGTGTGGTGGAACGGAATATATATATATATATATATATATATATATATATATATATATATATATATATTTATATATATATATATATCCAGCCAGTACTTCTCCAGTAAGAAAAGGAATCCGGGCCACTTTGAAGTGCAAAGCGTGTTTATTTTTGGCTTTCTCGACGCGTTTCGCAGTAACTACTGCTTTTTCACGAGATCGAACCAACCAGGAAGTGCATGTTAAATACAATCACATGGTACAGTCACATGGTATTACGATCATACACATGGAAAACAGACTACCAATTCATTTTAGGGCTGTGTCCAATGTAAATACTCGTTGTGCAAAGGAATGAACATAATAAAGTTTTCATTGAAAATAGAATAAAGTGCACAATGCAGTCCAGTGATTACTCATACACCTCCTTATAGATTTAGGCAGTATTCTCGAAATTGATTCAGTGCTTGAATACCTGAAAGTTTCTTGGCGCCCCAAAGTGCGGTCGCTGCGTGCAGTGCGGCCCAAGTGGGCATAGTGAAATTCATGCGTGGTAGATGCAAAAGGAGGTGGTTTTCATGCAAATGGCACGAGGCAGTCGTGAATTGATTCATTCAAACTGTCAAAACTGGGATTGCGCCCAAGTGGGCCAAACAATAGTCCCTTATACAATATCACAGTATAGTCCATTCATACATTTCATGCTCATCCGAGTTTTAGATTCTGGACAGATTCCCAGGCAATTCTGTAAACAAAGTGAGAGACATGCGGTGAGTGAAAGTACTTAAAGTGACAAATTAAAACACAAAATTGGTTAAAAAACGGCAGACATATACACAAGCAGAACCGCATGTTAACCTAAATGTACATTCAATTCCTCATGCAGATTATGCCCATTGGGTTGGGTTGTCCTATACTTGATGATCAGTCTGGATTCCAGTCTTCTCATCTCTTTGATACGGTCTCCCCCTCGTTCTCTTACAGGGACTGTTTCAAGGACACAGAACGAGAGTAGATTGGCATTACTCTTGTGGTGTGTGGCAAAATGCCTAGCAATGGGATATTGCTTGTCCCCATTGGTTATGGTTCGCATGTGTTCAAGCACTCTTTTCTTTGCTTGATGCTTGGAGCTGCCAATGTAGTGCAACTGACAGGGACATTTCAGTGCATATATCACATGGTCGGTTAAACATGTCACATGTTTGGTAATTTTGAACCTGTTGGTGTCTTTTGACAGTTGAATCTCCTTTATGTTTTTACTGTTGCGACAGGCTTTACACCTGCCGCACACGTAAAAACCTTGCACTGGATTTCTCTGTTTGATCGTCTTGGGTAGCAGAGTCGAACAGAGAAGATCTTTCAGGGATTTGGGTCTTCTGAATGTGAGTTGGGGATGCTCAGCAATACCTGGAGCCAAATCCTTGTCAAGTTTTAAAATGTTCCAGTATTTGCTAAGGGATTTCCTCACCATCTTGGAATCACAATTGTAATCAGTAATGAATCTACTGATTGTCTCCTTGTTTGACTGGCTCTCTGGCGTTTTAGGGCTGAGGATGCCTGTTCTGTCTCTCTCTTTGACTGTGGCCAAAGCCCTGGATATGCATTTGTGGCCATACCCTCGCTCTTTAAACCTTTTACTCATAATGCTAACCTCATTGTTGAAGTCTTGTTCATCAGAGCAGTTCCTTTTCGCCCTGAGGAATTCTCCTACTGGGATGGAGTTGATGAGGTTGGTGGGGTGACAACTATCAGCGTGTAACAGGCTGTTTCCAGCCGTGGTTTTACGAAATAGTGTCGTGGTAAGGGTATTGTTCCTATTCTCAACCCTGACATCAAGGAATTCGATAGTGGTTGGGTCAGTGCTGCAGGTGAAGCTAAGATTGAACTCATTGGAGTTCAAAACCTTGACGAAATCAATCGCCTCCTGCTGGCTGCCCTTCCATACGACGAAAATATCGTCTATGTAACGCAGCCAGCAGGCGACTTTAGTGAGGAATGCTGGGGACTGGTATACCACCGTTTCCTCCCAAAGTCCCAGGTACAGACAGGCAAAGCTCGGCGCAAAACAAGTCCCCATCGCCGTGCCAAGCAGCTGATGGTAGACTGTTTCGTTAAATAAAAAGAAGTTTTTGGTCAGGCAAGTGAGTGCCATGTCAAGAATCATCTCAGTATGAAGGAGATATGAAATGGACCGAGCTTTGAGGAAATGTCTGCATGCCTCAATCCCAAGGTGGTGTGGTATACAGGTGTAAAGGCTATTTACATCAAGTGACATAAATAACCATTCGGGGTTCCAGGGCATGTTGTTGATTTTTTGCAGGAAATGGCCAGAGTCTCTGAGATAAGAGGGTAAGTTTAGCACTAGGGGTTGGAGGAAGAAGTCCACATATCTGGAGGTGTTCTCCCAACAACTGCCCCTGGAAGATACGATCGGTCTGCCAGGGGGGTTGGATATGTTTTTGTGGACTTTGGGTAGGAGGTACAGGGCAGGTAGTTTGGGGTGTCTGTTGAGGATAAAGTTAAATTCCTCTTTACTGATGAGCTTTTTTTCTTTCCAGTCATTAAGCTGTTCAGTATATTTGGCAACACAGGTCGTGTATATTGCCCTGTTGCTTTTTTCATATTTTGTACAATCACTTAGCTGGGACAAACCCTCATTCACATACATATCACGGGGTAACACCACCATGTTGCCCCCTTTGTCGGATTTCTTGATGACGATAGATTTGTCATCACTCAACGATTTGATCGCTTCAAATTGCAATTTTGATAAGTTTTGTCTGACATGGTTATTG
Source organism: Lissotriton vulgaris (assembly GCF_964263255.1). Lineage (NCBI taxonomy): Eukaryota > Metazoa > Chordata > Amphibia > Caudata > Salamandridae > Lissotriton > Lissotriton vulgaris. Next base: position 13,826 of record NW_028249162.1, read on the forward strand.
GACCTAGATAATTTATCAAACTCTTTGATCATGGCTTTTTCAAAGGTATCTATGTACTCATTGGTGATTTGCGGCATAAACACGGATTTAGGTCTAAAGCCAGTTCTAGCATGCAAACCAACATTGACATCATCGGGAATCACATTAAATGATGGATTTTCGAGCGTGTCCAAGTCTCCTCCCAGTTCATGTAGCAGATGTAGTGTTTCCACATCATAGCCTGTGATACTGGTGGGTACTTGTGCAGTCTCGCGAGCCTCAGAGGATAGTTTTGTAGCGTGCCACTTCTTGAGGCGCAACTTACGTGTGAAGTAAAAAAGGTCAATGCGACTTTGGGTATAGTCAAAAGAGGATGTGGGGCAGAAAGATAATCCTAGGGAAAGTACCTCTCTCTCAGCCGTGTTCAGCTCCCGGGTGGACAGGTTGATGATGGTGTTGGAATCCATTATTTTCCTCTTCTCTGGCCCCTTGTCCTGGATCCCACCGGGCTCGATATGTTGCTGTTGTTCATATTTAGATTGGTTCTCCCGGCGCCTTTCCCGCCTTGACCTCGTCCTTTTCCTCCTCCGGATGGCTTGGTTTGCCCAGTGAGTCTTCCCTGGGCCACCATGTTGAACTCCATTAAAATTTTCTCTTTTGGGCTCATAAGCTCAGGGTTGCGTGTTGGTATACTGCTCGCCCCAGTTGAAGTTGTAGCTGGCTCCCTTGTATCTCCATGATCTTTGTTTGTTGTGGCACTTGCTTCGTTGGGAGCAGGGGAAGGTGTACACTCCTGTGTAGTTTTTGATCGCAAGTGATCATATCTTTTTGCAAAAGTCCACACTTGCCCGCGCTCGTAGTCATTGCGGTCACGTATGAATTTACTTTCTTTTTTGTCACGAATTTCTTTTTCCAATTTTTCAAGTTTGATTTCAAATTTTGCCATTTCGCTCTCAAAATCCCTCACGTCTTCGTAGAGGCTTTTAAGTTGATTGGTAATGGCCTCTATTTCTGAAGCCAACTTTTCGCAATGTTTATTTGCGTATTTCACCAAGATTTTGAGCATTCTCAGAGAGCATTCGTGACTATTCCCTGCCCATTCTTCCACCATATCCGGGTCCGGGTCTGCAAGGGTGGGCGTAGTGTAGATTCTTAGCCCCCTCGGTACTCTGTCTACTTCGATGTACTTTTGTAATGTGGTTGCTTCCCACCACTTGCTTTGTTCTGCCACCAATAGTTTCCATAGAGTGTTCCATAGGTTCTGTTTGTTTGGGCCAATACCTCTCTGATTAACGTTCTCAGCGGTATCTCTGGAGGTTGATGAATCCAGATCGGTGAACATGCGGCTTGCTGCTTCATTCCGCCGCTGGTTCCTGCCAGAAGCCATAGTAAGTGCAGTTCAGGTGTGTGCGGGAAATGTTACCTTCCGCCCGTTTTGCATTCGAGACACACTCGCGTCCGGGTATGCGCAATGTGTGTCTAGCCTTAAGCCCCTTCAGAACAGCGCTGTGATAGCGTAGCTCGCGATCATCTGTTTCCTAAGCAAACGTTAGCCGTGCGATGGTGCACCACAGCCCACAGGGACTCACCGATATCGCTGGCAAGGGTCGCTGGGTCGGCGTATCTGCAGTTCACCTCCGTTGCTGTTTAGGGAAAGGAAATCCCCGAATATTTCTCCGTTGTTTGCTTGGTCGCTCAGCGTTTGACACAATGTAGCAGTGTCAGAGTTCAGGAAAGGGGCGGGCGGGTTTCCTTTTCAAACAAATCCAACCACCTGAGTCGCTGTGGAACCCTGCCGCTTTTCAAAGGCGGGCCTCGAACGGGATAGCGAATCCCTGAAATATCCAGCCAGTACTTCTCCAGTAAGAAAAGGAATCCGGGCCACTTTGAAGTGCAAAGCGTGTTTATTTTTGGCTTTCTCGACGCGTTTCGCAGTAACTACTGCTTTTTCACGAGATCGAACCAACCAGGAAGTGCATGTTAAATACAATCACATGGTACAGTCACATGGTATTACGATCATACACATGGAAAACAGACTACCAATTCATTTTAGGGCTGTGTCCAATGTAAATACTCGTTGTGCAAAGGAATGAACATAATAAAGTTTTCATTGAAAATAGAATAAAGTGCACAATGCAGTCCAGTGATTACTCATACACCTCCTTATAGATTTAGGCAGTATTCTCGAAATTGATTCAGTGCTTGAATACCTGAAAGTTTCTTGGCGCCCCAAAGTGCGGTCGCTGCGTGCATATCGGTGAGTCCCTGTGGGCTGTGGTGCACCATCGCACGGCTAACGTTTGCTTAGGAAACAGATGATCGCGAGCTACGCTATCACAGCGCTGTTCTGAAGGGGCTTAAGGCTAGACACACATTGCGCATACCCGGACGCGAGTGTGTCTCGAATGCAAAACGGGCGGAAGGTAACATTTCCCGCACACACCTGAACTGCACTTACTATGGCTTCTGGCAGGAACCAGCGGCGGAATGAAGCAGCAAGCCGCATGTTCACCGATCTGGATTCATCAACCTCCAGAGATACCGCTGAGAACGTTAATCAGAGAGGTATTGGCCCAAACAAACAGAACCTATGGAACACTCTATGGAAACTATTGGTGGCAGAACAAAGCAAGTGGTGGGAAGCAACCACATTACAAAAGTACATCGAAGTAGACAGAGTACCGAGGGGGCTAAGAATCTACACTACGCCCACCCTTGCAGACCCGGACCCGGATATGGTGGAAGAATGGGCAGGGAATAGTCACGAATGCTCTCTGAGAATGCTCAAAATCTTGGTGAAATACGCAAATAAACATTGCGAAAAGTTGGCTTCAGAAATAGAGGCCATTACCAATCAACTTAAAAGCCTCTACGAAGACGTGAGGGATTTTGAGAGCGAAATGGCAAAATTTGAAATCAAACTTGAAAAATTGGAAAAAGAAATTCGTGACAAAAAAGAAAGTAAATTCATACGTGACCGCAATGACTACGAGCGCGGGCAAGTGTGGACTTTTGCAAAAAGATATGATCACTTGCGATCAAAAACTACACAGGAGTGTACACCTTCCCCTGCTCCCAACGAAGCAAGTGCCACAACAAACAAAGATCATGGAGATACAAGGGAGCCAGCTACAACTTCAACTGGGGCGAGCAGTATACCAACACGCTGAGCTTATGAGCCCAAAAGAGAAAATTTTAATGGAGTTCAACATGGTGGCCCAGGGAAGACTCACTGGGCAAACCAAGCCATCCGGAGGAGGAAAAGGACGAGGTCAAGGCGGGAAAGGCGCCGGAAGAACCAATCTAAATATGAACAACAGCAACATATCGAGCCCGGTGGGATCCAGGACAAGGGGCCAGAGAAGAGGAAAATAATGGATTCCAACACCATCATCAACCTGTCCACCCGGGAGCTGAACACGGCTGAGAGAGAGGTACTTTCCCTAGGATTATCTTTCTGCCCCACATCCTCTTTTGACTATACCCAAAGTCGCATTGACCTTTTTTACTTCACACGTAAGTTGCGCCTCAAGAAGTGGCACGCTACAAAACTATCCTCTGAGGCTCGCGAGACTGCACAAGTACCCACCAGTATCACAGGCTATGATGTGGAAACACTACATCTGCTACATGAACTGGGAGGAGACTTGGACACGCTCGAAAATCCATCATTTAATGTGATTCCCGATGATGTCAATGTTGGTTTGCATGCTAGAACTGGCTTTAGACCTAAATCCGTGTTTATGCCGCAAATCACCAATGAGTACATAGATACCTTTGAAAAAGCCATGATCAAAGAGTTTGATAAATTATCTAGGTCCAATAACCATGTCAGACAAAACTTATCAAAATTGCAATTTGAAGCGATCAAATCGTTGAGTGATGACAAATCTATCGTCATCAAGAAATCCGACAAAGGGGGCAACATGGTGGTGTTACCCCGTGAAATGTATGTGAATGAGGGTTTGTCCCAGCTAAGTGATTGTACAAAATATGAAAAAAGCAACAGGGCAATATACACGACCTGTGTTGCCAAATATACTGAACAGCTTAATGACTGGAAAGAAAAAAAGCTCATCAGTAAAGAGGAATTTAACTTTATCCTCAACAGACACCCCAAACTACCCGCCCTGTACCTCCTACCCAAAGTCCACAAAAACATATCCAACCCCCCTGGCAGACCGATCGTATCTTCCAGGGGCAGTTGTTGGGAGAACACCTCCAGATATGTGGACTTCTTCCTCCAACCCCTAGTGCTAAAATTACCCTCTTATCTCAGAGACTCTGGCCATTTCCTGCAAAAAATCAACAACATGCCCTGGAACCCCGAATGGTTATTTATGTCACTTGATGTAAATAGCCTTTACACCTGTATACCACACCACCTTGGGATTGAGGCATGCAGACATTTCCTCAAAGCTCGGTCCATTTCATATCTCCTTCATACTGAGATGATTCTTGACATGGCACTCACTTGCCTGACCAAAAACTTCTTTTTATTTAACGAAACAGTCTACCATCAGCTGCTTGGCACGGCGATGGGGACTTGTTTTGCGCCGAGCTTTGCCTGTCTGTACCTGGGACTTTGGGAGGAAACGGTGGTATACCAGTCCCCAGCATTCCTCACTAAAGTCGCCTGCTGGCTGCGTTACATAGACGATATTTTCGTCGTATGGAAGGGCAGCCAGCAGGAGGCGATTGATTTCGTCAAGGTTTTGAACTCCAATGAGTTCAATCTTAGCTTCACCTGCAGCACTGACCCAACCACTATCGAATTCCTTGATGTCAGGGTTGAGAATAGGAACAATACCCTTACCACGACACTATTTCGTAAAACCACGGCTGGAAACAGCCTGTTACACGCTGATAGTTGTCACCCCACCAACCTCATCAACTCCATCCCAGTAGGAGAATTCCTCAGGGCGAAAAGGAACTGCTCTGATGAACAAGACTTCAACAATGAGGTTAGCATTATGAGTAAAAGGTTTAAAGAGCGAGGGTATGGCCACAAATGCATATCCAGGGCTTTGGCCACAGTCAAAGAGAGAGACAGAACAGGCATCCTCAGCCCTAAAACGCCAGAGAGCCAGTCAAACAAGGAGACAATCAGTAGATTCATTACTGATTACAATTGTGATTCCAAGATGGTGAGGAAATCCCTTAGCAAATACTGGAACATTTTAAAACTTGACAAGGATTTGGCTCCAGGTATTGCTGAGCATCCCCAACTCACATTCAGAAGACCCAAATCCCTGAAAGATCTTCTCTGTTCGACTCTGCTACCCAAGACGATCAAACAGAGAAATCCAGTGCAAGGTTTTTACGTGTGCGGCAGGTGTAAAGCCTGTCGCAACAGTAAAAACATAAAGGAGATTCAACTGTCAAAAGACACCAACAGGTTCAAAATTACCAAACATGTGACATGTTTAACCGACCATGTGATATATGCACTGAAATGTCCCTGTCAGTTGCACTACATTGGCAGCTCCAAGCATCAAGCAAAGAAAAGAGTGCTTGAACACATGCGAGCCATAACCAATGGGGACAAGCAATATCCCATTGCTAGGCATTTTGCCACACACCACAAGAGTAATGCCAATCTACTCTCGTTCTGTGTCCTTGAAACAGTCCCTGTAAGAGAACGAGGGGGAGACCGTATCAAAGAGATGAGAAGACTGGAATCCAGACTGATCATCAAGTATAGGACAACCCAACCCAATGGGCATAATCTGCATGAGGAATTGAATGTACATTTAGGTTAACATGCGGTTCTGCTTGTGTATATGTCTGCCGTTTTTTAACCAATTTTGTGTTTTAATTTGTCACTTTAAGTACTTTCACTCACCGCATGTCTCTCACTTTGTTTACAGAATTGCCTGGGAATCTGTCCAGAATCTAAAACTCGGATGAGCATGAAATGTATGAATGGACTATACTGTGATATTGTATAAGGGACTATTGTTTGGCCCACTTGGGCGCAATCCCAGTTTTGACAGTTTGAATGAATCAATTCACGACTGCCTCGTGCCATTTGCATGAAAACCACCTCCTTTTGCATCTACCACGCATGAATTTCACTATGCCCACTTGGGCCGCACTGCACGCAGCGACCGCACTTTGGGGCGCCAAGAAACTTTCAGGTATTCAAGCACTGAATCAATTTCGAGAATACTGCCTAAATCTATAAGGAGGTGTATGAGTAATCACTGGACTGCATTGTGCACTTTATTCTATTTTCAATGAAAACTTTATTATGTTCATTCCTTTGCACAACGAGTATTTACATTGGACACAGCCCTAAAATGAATTGGTAGTCTGTTTTCCATGTGTATGATCGTAATACCATGTGACTGTACCATGTGATTGTATTTAACATGCACTTCCTGGTTGGTTCGATCTCGTGAAAAAGCAGTAGTTACTGCGAAACGCGTCGAGAAAGCCAAAAATAAACACGCTTTGCCCTTCAAAGTGGCCCGGATTCCTTTTCTTACTGGAGAAGTACTGGCTGGATATTTCAGGGATTCGCTATCCCGTTCGAGGCCCGCCTTTGAAAAGCGGCAGGGTTCCACAGCGACTCAGGTGGTTGGATATATATATATATATATATATATATATATATATATATATATATATATATATATATATATATATATATATCCAAACCACTCCAGTTACTGCAAATAAATCCACACTGGTGCCGCGGCCTCTTTTAGTAAACGCTTTTTATTTAATTTTGCAACGGGTGCCCAAAGTGTTTCGCTGTTTCAGTCACAGCTTGTTCACGGGTAGAGTTTTGCCGATACAATGTTACATTTAAAGTGAAAGAGACTAGTTCTGCCTTCAATCAATAGAAACAGTGAAAAGACTCCAATGTTAATTTTAAGCAATCTTATACAATAAAGTTCTGTGAATTTTAAACTTAAATGCAATGATGATGAAACATTTAAACGTTAAGAAATACCAGTGCAAATGATAATAATGAAAAGTGTTTTGCCCCAGTGGGCATCGCTTCACTATGCATTGTTAAGCCTGCTTCAAGAAACAAAACAATACAAAATAATTTGGTTGAAGTATTGCCCCAGTGCGCGTCATAGTAAACAGACATAACTTGCATCATATTGCAAATTGTAATACTATTTGCTATCGGCTTTCAACATTCAATGTACGTGTGATCAAGGCACTTTTGTGCTGAAATGCGTAGCGTTACTTGGGAAATAAACGCAAACTTGCTGTACTTCTTCGAGTGCGTGTGGTGCTTATTGTGGCAGAACCTTGGAAGTTATTGGAAACTCGGCGGTGGGGTTTGCCGAGAGAACACGCCACCTGACTAAGGGAAAGGGATCCCATAGAGTAACCCTCTTGCTGTGTTTCATATATATATATATATATATATATATATATATATATATATATATATATATATATATATATATATATATATATATATATATATATATATATTGCAAATGAGATTCCTGCA
>NW_028249163.1:0-156741 GCF_964263255.1 Lissotriton vulgaris
AATACTTTCTCTAACTTCAATCTTCATTGCAGAGGCAGATTGGTTATGCTCTGTGGTTCTTTCTACTGCATTGCCAAGAGTTACCACTCTGCCTTTGCAATGGGATGAGAAATACTCACCTCCAGTGACTCCTAGGCTCAGATAATCTCTCCTTACAATAAATATAGCCACCATACCTAAATAATCTAGTGCCTCGTATTGAATTGATATAGATGGCTTCACTTGAGTCTTCCATTTTCAAAGGTCTGTAGAAAAAATAAGTACATAAGTTTAATGTAATAATGTTGTGGGGGGTTTTCTTCATTGAAATTGGTCCTGCTAATATTTAAAAAAATCATAAGTTTACCTGATGCAGCCTGTTGAGAATGAAATGTTTAATCAGCCTGTTGAGAAAGAGGAAATTAGGTTTATGTTAATCTTGTCATCTGTGAAAAGAAAGCTATTATTACTATACCTGTATTTTTAATGTGAAGAAATATTACCTGGTGATTTATTTTTTGGTTCTCGTGTCCTTTGAAATTTAAAGGTGGTATTTATTGGATTGGCAGAGATTTACAGGCCTGCTGTTGCTATTGTTTTTTTGTTGTCTATGTAAGGATAAAAAGAAAATGTTACAATGTTTTCTGTTTTATGGCTTTCTCATGTATTGGTGTTAAGTATTCACGTTTGAATTGCTTACTTTTACCATGGTGATTTTCTATTAGTGATGCTCATTGATTTTGCATTAATACTTTTTGGTTTGTAGTAATTTTTCAACCTCTAGATGCTTTGTGGTTGGTTTCTATGGTCCAAGAAAACACAATAATAAGGTAAGTACTTGGCAGAGTTAGAATAGTAATTTTGCCCCCATTCACTGTCCAGCACCTTCCCTGAGGTAAGTACGTGGTGCAGTTAGAATAGTAATTTTGATCCCCACTCACTGTCCATCATCTTCCCTGAGGTAAGTACTTGGCAAAATTACAATAGTAATTTTGCCCCCACCACCCCTTAGTCATTGTCCACCCCATCCCTGTAGTAAAGACTTGGCAGAGTTAGAAAAATAATTTTGCCCCCCAGCCACTGTCCAGCCCCTTTCCTGATGTGAGTACTTGGCAAAGTTGGAATAGTAATTTTGCCCCCAGGCACTGTCCAGCACCTTCCCTGAGGTAAGTAATTGGATGAGTTAAAATAGAAACGTTTCCCTAAGTCACTGTCCAGCACCGTCCCCGAGGTAAGTACTTGGTTAGAATAGCAATTTTGCCCCAGAAACTATCCAGCACTTTCCATGAAAAAAACAATATATCACAAATTTATATTTTTTCATTTAATAAAAAAAGATTCTAACATTCTGCATGTGCGGAAATTAAACATAATATTTACATTCTAGGCTATTTAGTAAATGTTCACAGAGGTATTCTTTGGATTATTTAGAGAGAATATGCCTGAAAATGAAATGTAAAAATATTATATTTTATTTGTATATAATACCTTGCTGGTTGTTTATATATTTATTGTGCAAACTGTTCTTACTTTTAAGGATAGATAGCAGTCTATCACAGTACTTCTCAGTCTCCTGTACTATGGTGCATGTGCTCATGTCAGAGGTTAGTGTACCACTGCCTACAAAATGGTGGGCTCCTGTTTTTATATGTTTTACAAATGTATGCCATAATTTACATTAAGATAAGTGTTGAAAACAAAAAAAATTCTGTAACAGAATGTGATTAAAGTTACACAGAGTTGAGAAGATGCTTTATTAGGCCGCTGCTAAAACAACTTGGATTTGTGCAATGCCGCCCAGCTTTTATCTATTTTCAAACGCTACCGAGCCTGTACATATATGAGGAAATGGTAATGCTGATTTTGGCCAGATGGCTGATCAACCCATCTGTTCTTTTGTGACAAGCCTCTTATCTCTACTAACTTGGAAACCTCCCAACCTAACTAAACTATCCCCCCACCAAGTAATGAAAGAATCAATGGTGGTGGTGGCTTAGTAGCATATTCACTGGCCTGTGGTGTGGAGAGTGATCCACAGGGTGTGTTACGGGGCTCCATGTCCCATTCGTATCTCTTCCGTGAGTAAACTTTTCTGGAAAGACCACGTTCTCATGGACCGCATGAATTGGAACTGGAACAGGGGCATGTCTCTGATTGAGGGGGAGGCCTTGCATAAGATAAGTAACTAATGGATTCCATTTATATTCAACGTTCTTATAGTAGTCCCTGAAAATGTCCATCATCCTCTCAAGACAGAGAATTTTCCAGAGATATGAGTGCCATTGAGATACATTGGGTGCGGCTACCTTCTTCCATGCTGCTGAACTTGCAGTTTTGGCAGCCCCTAAGCATGTCCATATATTGAATTTGTCCACTTTAGTTTGATGTTCTAGTTCCAGAGCCCTAATGCCAAAGAGGATTTCCTCTATGGAGCTCGAAATGGGGTATCCCAGTATGTCTTTGATGTGTGCCAGAATTTCCTTCCAAAAAGTTTTGATTGTGGGACGGTCCCACCAGATATGTCGGAAGTCCCCAAGAAGACATGACAACAAAAGTTGTTGTAGTTAACACCCTTTGTTCTGATGAAGCGAGTTTTAGAAATTTTATGCGTTTTGACTTGCGAAGTTAAACTTCCATAATAAATTAATTATATTAATGAGTTTATGCACGAATTTGTACTAATCAACTTCGATTTAAATGCATTCACGACATAAGGGGATTAACATTATGTGGTTTTTGTTGCATTTGCGAGTACGTTGAAAAATAATAAACTAACTTTATCTATTTGTATTGTCAATATTAATTGCGGCTGTTTAAATAATGGCATGTGCTTATTTTAAATGTGCTTTCGTCTATGTCGTGTCTTTTATGTGGCAAAGGCTCGTGGAGAATCCTGGAGGCCTATAAGAAGAAGGTTTTTATAAATGCTGCTTTTATGTGCTTAAAGCTAGATAACATAAACTAATGGGTTAACATTAGTAAAGGGGGTGGGTAACAGAATGACTTTCATTACTCAAATTAATTAATGTTTTGTATTTTCTTTGCATACTAGTTTTCGAAAAAGAGGCCTGAGGCCTAGCTTTTTAATGGGTGTTTGGAATTTTGTCGTGATGAGCCGAGCACAGCTAAAGAATGGAAAAGTTTGTCACATTTGCGTTCATCAGTAAACAAATAAATGGAACTGTGCAAGATGTGCTTTTAGTTGAATAACTCCAAGGACAGGAATTGGCAGAACAGCCAAGCTGAGGAAGCAGCAAACTGTTATTTAATAAGATGTTGCAAAATCCTCGGAAGCTAATGTCGCTTGTGGACAAAGGACAAAGACGTTTTAGAAAGGCACAACTTTGGATTGAAAAGGTTATGAGATCATATGGACTGACGGCTGTCAGCCAATGAAAGCGCTGAATGTCGAAGAAAAAGTATTCTTTTAGTTAGTTTTAGAGAAAAGGTATAAAACTTGGCCCCTTGGGAGGAGGGCTGCTGGCTCGTTCCTGAATCCTGAAGGGCGTGAGATGCTGTCGGACTTTTGACTCACGTAAGGAAAGCTGAACTAATGACTTTTCCTTTTTAGGTTCTAATAAGTTTAGTCATGGAAATAGAATTTAGGGAATTAGACCTTTTCAGCTTTAATACTTCTCATGCTGACCTGTTTTGAAATGACAGTCTAATGTGCCTTAGCTTTGATTAAAGATGCTTTCAAATTGCTAATAAAAAGATTTTCTTTACTAAAAATGCTCTTTATTTGAGAATAAAATAAATAAAATAGATTTGAAATGAAAAGCTGGTCTTGTTTATTCTGAGTCAAGTTACCATCAGTTGATCCATTACCTAGGTGACTTAATTAAATGTTTCCATTATTACAAATAAGAAGATGACAAACTGCAGTTGTATATAAAGTGTAAATAGTTTGTGAATAGTTCTGATTAATTAGGTCACATGATTCAGTTGGCCAGTATTTGTCTTAGTTATTCATGGGCCTTTTTGAAGAGTTTATGTTTAATGGTGAGTATCCTGGTGTTGGGTAGTGTTGTTGAGAAAGATTTTCTGTAGGGCCGCTGGATCAATTCTCTGGTAGCAGAGGATAGTTACTATGGTAACTGACATGCTACATGTAGATACATAGGATACATGTCTAAAACTTGTTAAATTTGTTTTCTTGTTACATGTAGTCGAAAGGTTTTTTCCAGCAGTGTGAAAATTCCTGGTTGGTTGCCGGCAGAGTAGTGTAACAGGTGAAGTTACACAGTTCATTTGTTCTGTTTCAAAATAGTGATATTGACATATCGCTAGTGTTGTGGACGTACAGCACAAGTTTAGGGATTTTAGGTGTGATAGGTTGAATGTATAGTGAGGATTGCCTATGAAATCGTAGCTTTGAGTATAGGGACTACGAGCCTATATTAAAACTCTCTGTGAAAAGAGTAATATGACTTTTCCAAGCTTGAGTGAAGGGTAAGGAAGCGCCGTCTATTCTTACTGGCGAATGAGAATTTTCTATTGGCAAGTTAAAGTCCTACCAAAGATAATTACGTATGGTCAGGGTTTTCCGTTTGAATGTGTTTAAACGATTTTGTGAAAATAGCGTTGTCTATTTCACGAGAGAGAGTACTCGAATGATTGATAAAAACGATTGCTTTATTAGCGAAACAGACAAATGGTTTGTTTTTCTGTAGTTACTAATTGAATTTCATTGAAAAAGAATTGTTAAAATGGCGCTGTGAAAATATTTTGTAAACAAGGGGTAAGTTTGCAGAGCGGAGACAGTGAAGCTGCAGCGGCAGCATACGTCACAGGGTTCGCTCTGCGATTGGTTAACATACGTCACAGCGAGTGCACTGATTGGTTCACGTGACCAAAACGAGCTGATAGCTGATTGGTCCTTTCTGAAAACAGTACTTCTATTGGTTGAGCAAGGTAGTGACGTGGCTTTACCTGATTGGCTTGTTGGTGAGTTTCGCGCACGGATTGGCTAGAGTAGCGGAACAACAAAGAAATACTTACGATCTTTTCCAAATTAAGCTAAATAGTTTTAAAACATGAGTTATTGGTATGGAAAAGAGGAAAAGAAGCCTTCATGGTTTCAGAAATTGAAAAATATATTCAGCCCCGATAAGAAAATTGAAACGCGTGGTGGAAAATATGGTTATCATACTGTTCTCTGGTTTGAAAATTGGATGCAATATACCAAAGATGATGGTGTATTAGCATGGCTGGAAGATGGGTCATTTAATACTAAAGTTTTGAAAAACCTGAGAGAAAAAAGGATGGCTCTTGTGCCGAAGCCTAGACCTACTCAATTTGAGGCTTTATTTGAATGGGAGGTTGAAATGATGGAAATTGAACGAGAAAACAGAGGAATAACAAGAGGCCCAAAATTAGACATTAATAGGGAAACTCATCAAGATAGAGTACGTCATTGGAGAAAAGCAGATATGTATGATGGTTTGCACCCAGTAAGAGAGATGGTTACTGAAACACCAGGTCAAAAGAATACCCGAAAGAAAAATAATCTTGATGAAGAATTAGATGATGCGGTTTTAGAAGACATTTATATTACATAACGTAAACCGCCACCTTATCAACCAGAATGTTCACAGTCTACCCCGAGAGTTTCTTCAGGAACCTCTTCTAGTGCACCTCCTAGAGAATCTGATGAAAATTCCCCTAGATTTTTAAGATTACCTGAAAGAGTAGGGTCAAGAAGTAATTCCAATACCCCAAGAGAAAACACAAATTATCCAGAAATTCCAGAACAGAGAAATGAATTCCCGAGGAATGTAATGAGAACAGAGAGACTTGGGAATATACCAGATGTTTCAGAATATTTAAGAGCAAAAGAGGAATTAATACAGCAATTAACAAAAGGGATGGAAGCAGTAACAGTACCAGTAACAATTGGTCCTGTTGTACCGGTTTTTGATCAAGGAGGAAGTAGACACTCAGCTCTGACTGTTCCATTAACTGCGAAAATTCAGAAAGTGGCCGAGAAATTTTATTCAGAGTTATCAGAAATGCATCGAGAAAAAACAAAGCCAGATTTAACTTTTAATCAAAGTTTGTCAAATGGTCAGACACCATCTGTTGCAGGATCAGATTCTGGATCTCCAGAAAAGAGCAAGAATAAAACAGACTTAACACAGACTCCATTAACCCTACAAATCCCTGAATTTAAACAACTTGATGTCGCAAAATTGAAAGCAGATTTGGAAGAATTAATTATTGGCACAATTGGAACTGAAAGTTTAAAACAATATCAGGATGATGAATTGTTGTTTATTTGTAAGAGTATACAATGGAAAACGAAAACCAAATATGATCAATTTGAAGAAGTGGCTGCTGAATTAGACATAGATTTGAGTAGACAGAAACAATTGCAAAAGCATTAAAGAGTGGATTTTTCTGAAAAAGACATTGAACATTTGAATACCACAGGTAGGATAACTCATGTAAAATAATTAATTGTGTTTCTAAAAAGATTAGGTGAATTAAGCAAATGGAGAGTGAAATGGACAAAGAAAAGAGAAGAAAACAGAGAAAGAGGGGAAGTTGCAAATGAGTTTCCTATGAGAGAAACAGCTGGCGGAGGTTATGTTCATGTCCCATGGACAAGGCAGGACATTTTACTCTTTACAAATGATTTTCCTCAGCTGAGAGAAAAGCCAGTAGAATGGTATCGTCAGGTAGACAGATTCATTAAAGTTTCAAAGGGTCTGTGGATTGATCTTGATGGATTCTTTGACATTGTTGTCCCATCAGATCTTTGGACAGAATGTAAAATTTCTGTAGGTTAACCCAAAGAAGAACCAGCTTGAGATAAAATAACAGGTGCTCCTTCAGCAGATGTCATGGATTTTTATGACAAGGTAATTGTGTGGCTGAAAAACAAAATTGCTCCAAAAGAAGTAGATTGGGTTAAAATTGACAGAACAAATCAAGAACCAAAAGAGTCAGTACATTCATTTTATGAAAGATTACTGCTGGTATTTAAACAATACAGTGGCTACGAAAAATTAAGTGAAAAAGACATGAGCCATTTCATATACAGGTTTGTTTATGGCTTGAGACCTGAAATTGGTGAGAAGATTAGTAACGGAATTGTCGGCTGGCAATCACTTACAGTTGATGACATTCTGAGAAAAGCAAAATACTGCAGTAATGAGATAGCCCCCAAACAAAAGAAGCTTAAGGAAAAAGCAATGTGGGCACAGGTGAAGGTAGCTGAACAGCAAATAGCGACCTTAGAAAATAAAAATGTTCAGCAGAATCAAGGCAAATTTAAAGGAAATTTTAACAAACCAAAATTTAATGTAAATATTGAAGAGCTCAAGCAGAATCTCCATGTTTTAATTGCGGCAAAATTGGACACTGGAAGCGTGAATGTAAGAATCCGCCCAGAAATTTTAAAAATACATCATTAAATCCACAGATGCAGAGTGAGATAAATCAGCAGCAACAGCTACAGCGACAGTTAAATGAAATAAGTCAGCAGCAACAGCTACAGCAACAGTTAGTGAATCAGCAGAGCCAATTGAATCAGCAGAGCCAAATTCCACAACTGCCACTTCCAAACTGTGTGAATGCGCAAAGATTCAGTCCTGAAACAGGATTCTGCGGAGGTGAACAGGTAAATAGATCGCCAAGAGTGAATGTGTCAAATGTTTCCCAACAATTTTGGTTAAAAGAAAATGAAGGGAGTGATTCAGAGGATTACTCATGACAGTGCCTGAGAGAGGAAGAAGAGTGTGTGCTTAGAGCCACTCTTGAGGTAGATCAGTCAGGTCCATTTGTAAATGGTAAAGTGAATGATGTAGAAATCACTTTTCTTGTGGACACTGGTGCTACCCTTTCTACTGTTAGATCAGTGGAAATAGAAAACCTTCCTCTCTTTGGTGAGTCCATCCATGTAGTTGGTGTAGCAAATCAACACATTAAAACAGATTTAACAGAACCAGTTAAAATTGAGATTGGAAATTACAAAGATAAACACAGATTTGTAGTCTGTAACAGCAGTCCTGTAAACCTGTTAGGGAGGGACATTTTGTGCAAGATGAATTGTAAAATTTATTGCTCACCGGATGGTATTGAGCTCCAAACTTTAGAAGAATATGGTCTGTACAAGCTAACAATGCTAATGGTTGAAGAAGAAAATAAAATGTTTCCTGCTTTTGATAAAAATAATTTGCCTGAAGAATTGAAAGAGACAGTTAATGCAAAAATCTGGGATTTAACTGGAGATGAAATGGGTTTAATGAAACATGTGGACCCAGTAAAACTTACTGTAAAGCAAGGGATAGATTTCCCAAACATTCCTCAGTATAAAATGAAATCTGAAACTATTGAGGGTATCATTCCTGTGATTGAAAAATTCATAAAACAAGGTGTTTTAAAAGAAATTGAGAGCAGCCCATATAATTCGCCGATTATGGGAATCAAAAAGCCAAACGGAACTTACAGAATAGTTCAGGACCTGAGAAAGGTTAATCAAATAGTTGTTCCTTGTTGCCCAGTTGTACCAAACCCAGTGGTAATTCTATATCAGATTCCGCATGATGCAGAATGGTACACGGTCATACACCTGTGTAATGCCTTCTTTACAGTTCCAGTGCATCCAGAGAGCCAACAATTTTATGCGTTCAGATTCCAAGATCGTATCTTAGCATGGTGGCGTATCCCTCAAGGGTATACTGAGAGTCCATCTATCTTTAATCAGTTGTTAAAGAAATCTTTGTAAGATCTAGATTTGCCTGGAAAATCAACATTGGTCCAGTACATTGATGATCTTCTAGTGGCTGCAAAAACACTAAAAAATTGTGTAACAGACACCATTACGCTTTTGAATCGTTTGGCAGATGAGGGACATAAAGTGTCACCTGCAAAATTACAGTTTTGCAAACAAGAAGTGAAATATCTTGGTCACAGAATTGCAAAGGGAATCAGACAAGTGACAGTTGAGAGAATAAAAATTATTTGAGCAATACAACTTCCAACAACACAGAGACAAGTCAGAATGTTTCTAGGAATGGTAGGTTATTGTCGTCAATGGATTAATGGATTTTCAGTAATTGTGAAACCACCACAAAGACTGCCAAAAGCAGACATAAAAGACCCGATTACCCTAACAAAAACTGAGTTAGAGGCTTTTGAGCAGTTACAAAAGAGAGTTTGTGTGAAGCTCCAGCATTGGGAATGCCAGACTACGACAAAGAATTTGAGCTGTACTGCAGTGAAAGGGAAGGTTGTGCATTATCAGTTCTGATTCAGAGACATGGAAAACTGAGAAAGCCAATAGCTTACTTCTCAGCTGTTCTTGATCCTGTTGCAAAAGCATTGCCAGGTTGCTTAAAAGCAGTGGCTGCAACAAGTGTAAGTCTTGAGCAGAGTGAAGGAATCATAATGGGGTTTCCTGTAAAAGTGTATGTACCTCATTCAGTTGAAACTCTTCTTACCAGAAGCAAGACACAACACTTATCAAGTAACAGGTTGACCAAATATCAAAAAGTAATTCTGGGATCAGATAATGTTTCGTTTGCGAGATGTGTGAATCTAAACCCTTCCACGTTGTTGCCTGATGGTGCTATTACCGAAATCAAAAATGAGACTGATGTTGACCATGAGTGCTTGGATGTTTTAGATTACTGCACTAAACCTAGGAAGGACATAAAAGATGTGCCCCTGCCAGAATCAGACTTTGTTTATTTTGTTGATGGCTCCTGCCTAAGAACAGATGAGGGCATTCTGAGAGCAGCATATTCAGTCTGCACAGTTGCAGGAGTAGTTGAGGGTTCATCTCTTGAAGGAATTCGTTCAGCTCAAGTGGCAGAATGAAAGTGCATGTGAAAGAGCAAAAGGGAAAAAGGTTACCATAGTGACTGATAGTCAGTATGGATATGGCATAGTCCATGACTATGGCCAGCTTTGGTCTCAAAGAGGTTATTTGACTTCTGCGGGAACACCGATCAGGAATGCAAAATTGATCAAGAGATTGATTGATGGCATTCAGTTACCAGAGAAAATTGCTGTTGTAAAATGCTTCAGAAAAGGGGGTGGTGATGAACAGAGTGTCTGAATTAAGCAGACCACTCTTACCCAGTCCAAAGATCAGGGCTTGATCCATCACCGTTATTTATCTCACTGCACCATCCCAGCTCAGAACCTGGCTATATGCAAATCAGTCTGTCCCTGGCCCAGTGCATCATGGGAACAGGGCAGACTAAACTACCAAGCCAATTCTTCACCAGAAAGGAGACAAGCTACCAGGGACCGGTTTCTGGCATTTCAGCCTTCTTCGGCCCGGCTTGCTTGAATCCTGATGGTACAGTGAGAAAGGGACTCATGTCTGAGTATACCCTGCCACACCTATAGTGGCCAAAAACGATTCAGAAAAGCGGGTGGTGATGAACAGAGTGTCTGAATTAAGCAGACCACTCTTACCCAGTCCAAAGATCAGGGCTTGATCCATCACCGTTATTTATCTCACTGCACCATCCCAGCTCAGAATCTGGCTATATGCAAATCAGTCTGTCCCTGGCCCAGTGCATCATGGGAACAGGGCAGACTAAACTACCAAGCCAATTCTTCACCAGAAAGGAGACAAGCTACCAGGGACCGGTTTCTGGCATTTCAGCCTTCTTCGGCCCGGCTTGCTTGAATCCTGATGGTACAGTGAGAAAGGGACTCATGCCTGAGTATACCCTGCCACACCTATAGTGGCCAAAAACAATTCAGAAAAGGGGGTGGTGATGAACAGAGTGTCTAAATTAAGCAGACCACTCTTACCCAGTCCAAAGATCAGGGCTTGATCCATCACCGTTATTTATCTCACTGCACCATCCCAGCTCAGAACCTGGCTATATGCAAATCAGTCTGTCCATGGCCCAGTGCATCATGGGAACAAGGCAGACTAAACTACCAAGCCAATTCTTCACCAGAAAGGAGACAAGCTACCGGGGACCGGTTTCTGGCATTTCAGCCTTCTTCGGCCCGGCTTGCTTGAATCCTGATGGTACAGTGAGAAAGGGACTCATGTCTGAGTATACCCTGCCACACCTATAGTCGCCAAAAACGATTCAGAAAAGGGGGTGGTGATGAACAGAGTGTCTGAATTAAGCAGACCACTCTTACCCAGTCCAAAGATCAGGGCTTGATCCATCACCGTTATTTATCTCACTGCACCATCCCAGCTGAGAACCTGGCTATACGCAAATCAGTCTGTCCCTGGCCCAGTGCATCATGGGAACAGGGCAGACTAAACTACCAAGCCAATTCTTCACCAGAAAGGAGACAAGCTACCGGGGACCAGTTTCTGGCATTTCAGCCTTCTTCGGCCCGGCTTGCTTGAATCCTGATGTGAATCCTGATGGTACAGTGAGAAAGGGACTCATGTCTGAGTATACCCTGCCACACCTATAGTGGCCAAAAACGATTCAGAAAAGGGGGTGGTGATGAACAGAGTGTCTGAATTAAGCAGACCACTCTTACCCAGTCCAAAGATCAGGGCTTGATCCATCACCGTTATTTATCTCACTGCCCCATCCCAGCTCAGAACCTGGCTATATGCAAATCAGTCTGTCCCTGGCCCAGTGCATCATGGGAACAGGGCAGACTAAACTACCAAGCCAATTCTTCACCAGAAAGGAGACAAGCTACCGGGGAACGGTTTCTGGCATTTCAGCCTTCTTCGGCCCTGCTTGCTTGAATCCTGATGGTACAGTGAGAAAGGGACTCATGTCTGAGTATACCCTGCCACACCTATAGTGGCCAAAAACTATTCAGAAAAGGGGGTGGTGATGAACAGAGTGTCTGAATTAAGCAGACCACTCTTACCCAGTCCAAAGATCAGGGCTTGATCCATCACCGTTATTTATCTCACTGCACCATCCCAGCTCAGAACCTGGCTATATGCAAATCAGTCTGTCCCTGGCCCAGTGCATCATGGGAACAGGGCAGACTAAACTACCAAGCCAATTCTTTACCAGAAAGGAGACAAGCTACCGGGGACCGGTTTCTGGCATTTCAGCCTTCTTCGGCCCGGCTTGCTTGAATCCTGATGTGAATCCTGATGGTACAGTGAGAAAGGGACTCATGTCTGAGTATACCCTGCCACACCTATAGTGGCCAAAAACGATTCAGAAAAGGGGGTGGTGATGAACAGAGTGTCTGAATTACGCAGACCACTCTTACCCAGTCCAAAGATCAGGGCTTGATCCATCACCGTTATTTATCTCACTGCACCATCCCAGCTCAGAACCTGGCTATATGCAAATCAGTCTGTCCATGGCCCAGTGCATCATGGGAACAGGGCAGACTAAACTACCAAGCCAATTCTTCACCAGAAAGGAGACAAGCTACCGGGGACCGGTTTCTGGCATTTCAGCCTTCTTCGGTCCGGCTTGCTTGAATCCTGATGGTACAGTGAGAAAGGGACTCATGTCTGAGTATACCCTGCCACACCTATAGTGGCCAAAAACGATTCAGAAAAGGGGGTGGTGATGAACAGAGTGTCTGAATTAAGCAGACCACTCTTACCCAGTCCAAAGATCAGGGCTTGATCCATCACCGTTATTTATCTCACTGCACCATCCCAGCTCAGAACCTGGCTATATGCAAATCAGTCTGTCCCTGGCCCAGTGCATCATGGGAACAGGGCAGACTAAACTACCAAGCCAATTCTTCACCAGAAAGGAGACAAGCTACCGGGGACCAGTTTCTGGCATTTCAGCCTTCTTCGGCCCGGCTTGCTTGAATCCTGATGTGAATCCTGATGGTACAGTGAGAAAGGGACTCATGTCTGAGTATACCCTGCCACACCTATAGTGGCCAAAAACGATTCAGAAAAGGGGGTGGTGATGAACAGAGTGTCTGAATTAAGCAGACCACTCTTACCCAGTCCAAAGATCAGGGCTTGATCCATCACCGTTATTTATCTCACTGCCCCATCCCAGCTCAGAACCTGGCTATATGCAAATCAGTCTGTCCCTGGCCCAGTGCATCATGGGAACAGGGCAGACTAAACTACCAAGCCAATTCTTCACCAGAAAGGAGACAAGCTACCAGGGACCGGTTTCTGGCATTTCAGCCTTCTTCGGCCCGGCTTGCTTGAATCCTGATGGTACAGTGAGAAAGGGACTCATGCCTGAGTATACCCTGCCACACCTATAGTGGCCAAAAACAATTCAGAAAAGGGGGTGGTGATGAACAGAGTGTCTAAATTAAGCAGACCACTCTTACCCAGTCCAAAGATCAGGGCTTGATCCATCACCGTTATTTATCTTACTGCACCATCCCAGCTCAGAACCTGGCTATATGCAAATCAGTCTGTCCATGGCCCAGTGCATCATGGGAACAAGGCAGACTAAACTACCAAGCCAATTCTTCACCAGAAAGGAGACAAGCTACCGGGGACCGGTTTCTGGCATTTCAGCCTTCTTCGGCCCGGCTTGCTTGAATCCTGATGGTACAGTGAGAAAGGGACTCATGTCTGAGTATATCCTGCCACACCTATAGTCGCCAAAAACGATTCAGAAAAGGGGGTGGTGATGAACAGAGTGTCTGAATTAAGCAGACCACTCTTACCCAGTCCAAAGATCAGGGCTTGATCCATCACCGTTATTTATCTCACTGCACCATCCCAGCTGAGAACCTGGCTATACGCAAATCAGTCTGTCCCTGGCCCAGTGCATCATGGGAACAGGGCAGACTAAACTACCAAGCCAATTCTTCACCAGAAAGGAGACAAGCTACCGGGGACCAGTTTCTGGCATTTCAGCCTTCTTCGGCCCGGCTTGCTTGAATCCTGATGTGAATCCTGATGGTACAGTGAGAAAGGGACTCATGTCTGAGTATACCCTGCCACACCTATAGTGGCCAAAAACGATTCAGAAAAGGGGGTGGTGATGAACAGAGTGTCTGAATTAAGCAGACCACTCTTACCCAGTCCAAAGATCAGGGCTTGATCCATCACCGTTATTTATCTCACTGCCCCATCCCAGCTCAGAACCTGGCTATATGCAAATCAGTCTGTCCCTGGCCCAGTGCATCATGGGAACAGGGCAGACTAAACTACCAAGCCAATTCTTCACCAGAAAGGAGACAAGCTACCGGGGACCGGTTTCTGGCATTTCAGCCTTCTTCGGCCCTGCTTGCTTGAATCCTGATGGTACAGTGAGAAAGGGACTCATGTCTGAGTATACCCTGCCACACCTATAGTGGCCAAAAACGATTCAGAAAAGGGGGTGGTGATGAACAGAGTGTCTGAATTAAGCAGACCACTCTTACCCAGTCCAAAGATCAGGGCTTGATCCATCACCGTTATTTATCTCACTGCACCATCCCAGCTCAGAACCTGACTATATGCAAATCAGTCTGTCCCTGGCCCAGTGCATCATGGGAACAGGGCAGACTAAACTACCAAGCCAATTCTTCACCAGAAAGGAGACAAGCTACCGGGGACCGGTTTCTGGCATTTCAGCCTTCTTCGGCCCGGCTTGCTTGAATCCTGATGTGAATCCTGATGGTACAGTGAGAAAGGCACTCATGTCTGAGTATACCCTGCCACACCTATAGTGGCCAAAAACGATTCAGAAAAGGGGGTGGTGATGAACAGAGTGTCTGAATTAAGCAGACCACTCTTACCCAGTCCAAAGATCAGGGCTTGATCCATCACCGTTATTTATCTCACTGCACCATCCCAGCTCAGAACCTGGCTATATGCAAATCAGTCTGTCCCTGGCCCAGTGCATCATGGGAACAGGGCAGACTAAACTACCAAGCCAATTCTTCACCAGAAAGGAGACAAGCTACCAGGGACCGGTTTCTGGCATTTCAGCCTTCTTCGGCCCGGCTTGCTTGAATCTTGATGGTACAGTGAGAAAGGGACTCATGTCTGAGTATACCCTGCCACACCTATAGTGGCCAAAAACGATTCAGAAAAGGGGGTGGTGATGAACAGAGTGTCTGAATTAAGCAGACCACTCTTACCCAGTCCAAAGATCAGGGCTTGATCCATCACCGTTATTTATCTCACTGCACCATCCCAGCTCAGAACCTGGCTATATGCAAATCAGTCTGTCCCTGGCCCAGTGCATCATGGGAACAGGGCAGACTAAACTACCAAGCCAATTCTTCACCAGAAAGGAGACAAGCTACCGGGGACCGGTTTCTGGCATTTCAGCCTTCTTCGGCCCGGCTTGCTTGAATCCTGATGGTACAGTGAGAAAGGGACTCATGTCTGAGTATACCCTGCCACACCTATAGTGGCCAAAACGATTCAGAAAAGGGGGTGGTGATGAACAGAGTGTCTGAATTACGCAGACCACTCTTACCCAGTCCAAAGATCAGGGCTTGATCCATCACCGTTATTTATCTCACTGCACCATCCCAGCTCAGAACCTGGCTATATGCAAATCAGTCTGTCCATGGCCCAGTGCATCATGGGAACAGGGCAGACTAAACTACCAAGCCAATTCTTCACCAGAAAGGAGACAAGCTACCGGGGACCGGTTTCTGGCATTTCAGCCTTCTTCGGTCCGGCTTGCTTGAATCCTGATGGTACAGTGAGAAAGGGACTCATGTCTGAGTATACCCTGCCACACCTATAGTGGCCAAAAACGATTCAGAAAAGGGGGTGGTGATGAACAGAGTGTCTGAATTAAGCAGACCACTCTTACCCAGTCCAAAGATCAGGGCTTGATCCATCACCGTTATTTATCTCACTGCACCATCCCAGCTCAGAACCTGGCTATATGCAAATCAGTCTGTCCCTGGCCCAGTGCATCATGGGAACAGGGCAGACTAAACTACCAAGCCAATTCTTCACCAGAAAGGAGACAAGCTACCGGGGACCGGTTTCTGGCGTTTCAGCCTTCTTCGGCCCGGCTTGCTTGAATCCTGATGGTACAGTGAGAAAGGGACTCATGTCTGAGTATACCCTGCCACACCTATAGTGGCCAAAAACGATTCAGAAAAGGGGGTGGTGATGAACAGAGTGTCTGAATTAAGCAGACCACTCTTACCCAGTCCAAAGATCAGGGCTTGATCCATCACCGTTATTTATCTCACTGCACCATCCCAGCTCAGAACCTGGCTATATGCAAATCAGTCTGTCCCTGGCCCAGTGCATCATGGGAACAGGGCAGACTAAACTACCAAGCCAATTCTTCACCAGAAAGGAGACAAGCTACCGGGGACCGGTTTCTGGCATTTCAGCCTTCTTCGGCCCGGCTTGCTTGAATCCTGATGGTACAGTGAGAAAGGGACTCATTTCTGAGTATACCCTGCCACACCTATAGTGGCCAAAAACGATTCAGAAAAGGGGGTGGTGATGAACAGAGTGTCTGAATTAAGCAGACCACTCTTACCCAGTCCAAAGATCAGGGCTTGATCCATCACCGTTATTTATCTCACTGCACCATCCCAGCTCAGAACCTGGCTATATGCAAATCAGTCTGTCCCTGGCCCAACATCTAAGAATTCTATTCTCCTCGTGTCAAATTTGGTAGTAAACCGTAAGTTAACA
The DNA here is from genome assembly GCF_964263255.1 of Lissotriton vulgaris. NCBI lineage: Eukaryota > Metazoa > Chordata > Amphibia > Caudata > Salamandridae > Lissotriton > Lissotriton vulgaris. The sequence goes on from NW_028249163.1 coordinate 16,493, forward strand.
TCATTTCCATTCAGGTAATCAAAGAAACATTGTAAGTCCGCAAGCGAACCAGTCCAGATCATGAGACAGTCGTCAATATATCTGCCCCAGTATTGGATATAATCCATCTATCTCTGTCCCCGATGGCCCCAGATCCACTCCGCCTCAAACCACCCCATAAAGAGGTTAGCAAAAGACGGAGAAAATCTGGAACCCATCGCGGTCCCCAGGCGCTGTCTGTACCATTTCTGGTCAAATAAGAACACATTATTATTCAAGACGATATCAGTCATGTCTAACAGCATCCTCGTGTGTTCAAAAAACTCCACTGATCTCTTGTTGAGAAAGGTCTTTATTGCTGCTAAAAAAAAAAAAAAAAAAAAAAAAAAAACAACTGATTCGGAGATTGAAGAAGAACCTGAAGAGAATCCAGATTCTGAAGATCGACAAGAAGGTTGACATCTGGAAGATTCAGATGCGGATCAGGCATTGAATGAAAAAGATCTAGAAATTGTGATTCTAGATTCAGAAAATGATGAAAATGTTCTAGAAATAGAAGCAGAAAAAGAATCTGAGTCAAAAGAGAATCAAGATCAGGAGAGTATTGAAAAGCAGATTGAAAACTCTGAAAGCAGGAATAAGAATTCTGAAACTGGGAAGTTGGAAGTAATTCCAGAAGGGGAAGAAGACAAATTACCGAGTACCAGCTATAAGGATGATGTTCCTAACGGAGTGAAGCTGCTGAGTAAAGAAGATCCTAGATATAAATTTGAAATCTCTGAGACTGATTCGGATGAAAGTGATGAAGAATCTGAAATAAGAAAATTCAGAAAAAGAGCTTGGAAAGCTGAATGTAACGAAACTGAGCCAAAGAAGAAATTCATAAGAAAAGGAGATAATTGGCCAAAAGAAAATTTAAAATTCAAATTGGTGAACAAGTCAGAAGAGCAAGTTAATGAAATATCAAGCCAAAAAGGTGACTGTGATAAGAAAAATCAAGCAGAAAAGAAAATTGAAGTGATTAGCAGTAGGGGAAAAAGACCATTAAAGCCAAACCAAAAGTACAAGTCCCCTGAATGGACCTATATATTAATACCACCAGTAGTGGAAATCAGTAGTAGTAGTCAGGAGGATTTGGAAGAAACCAATGACAATGATTAGGGTCATTTTCTTTTAGGTTGAGATTTATTTTTGGCATAAGGCTGAAGAAATTGTGTTAGGTGACACAAGGTCGAAGAAATTGTGTTAGCTGGAAAAACACATTGATGTAAGACGCAAGGTTGAAGAAAAGCTGTTAGAGGGTTTCTAAAAAAAAAATTAAAAGGGGAGGTGTATATAAGTACTACTTTACATTTTTGCTTTTTATTTAAGTAAAAAACTCTTGTAAAAAAAAAAGAGGATGCCTAATACTGACAATTCAAGGTGTGCTATTTTTAGAAGATGCTGTAAAATGTCTTCTATTTGTGTGATCATAATAATTTTGGTTTGGTTAATTTTAGCAGTCATCTTTCCTTTTGGCATAGACAAAGAGGATTACAAAACTAACATGACAAGTAAAACTGAGACTAAACAAGCTGTTCATGATGTAGCAGGCAAAACTAATAGAGTTATTGAGCACAAACCAGAGATCCACCAAGATAGATCTGTTGGTGATTTTTCTACTAATTCTTTCTCAAGACTTGTCAGAATATGTAAAGGTTATGGATGTGAAGGACTGTTATGTCTGTGTGAAGCTTCCTGCTTCTGTTTCAGAGTGGGTTATATATAACTTGCTTCCCCTTACTTATGGCATTACATGCAGTGTTATAACTAGTTTGTTCTATCAAACAGGTCGTCTGGAGTACTATTACTCAGATTATGATGACATTTTTGCTAATCTGAAAGTTGTAAATAGCTTGAACAAAGTTAGACCTTCTAAACAGATGAGGGAATTATTTTTGGTGACTAATAAACTTACCTATGAATATGCTTATAAAAACAATTTAACATGTAAAATGATAGATGAGGAAAAATCATTTCTGAAATTGGTTGAGGAGAGAAGGGTGATTTATAAGAGAAATGAGATGCTGAAACAAACTAAATCCAAGTTTTGGCAACTCGAGGATGAGAAGATCAATGGTGGAAATAGATACGCTGCTATTCACATAAATGATCCTGTTAGTGGAAAATTTTGTATTAGGAGAAACAACACATTATATGACAATTATTTTGTGGGTGCAAGTCAATGCGAGGATACATATCGTATCATAAGGCGATGGGGATTTAAAGGTGGCAAAGGCCCAATTTTCCATGGAATTTATTTTGTCTGTGGGAACAAAGCTTACATTAGCCTCCCAGACCATTGGTATGGGACGTGCTATCTTGGTTTGGTTTTTCCAAAAATGTTTCATGTGGACAGAAATGCAGAAGTTTCATTCGAAATTGGCAAACACCTGAACAGGTACAGGAGGGAAAGTTTTCCAGAAATCATGGGTGACATATTTGGTGCAATAATTCCTATGGTGGAAATAACCCTGAATGCAATCAAAATCAGAAAGGTTTCCACAATTGTAGATAGGTTCTCCACAGACACCGCAAGTGGTTTCCAATTAGTTAACACAGAACTTGTTGCCACGAGAAGCATGGTAATGCAGAACCGTCTTCCATTAGACATTCTGCTAGCAAAAGATGGAGGAGTTTGTGGGATTTTACATGTCCAGCATTGTTGTACTTATATCCCAGATAAGAGCCAGAATATAGAGATGCTTATCAAAAACATCACTGAATCTCACTCAGAAATACCGGCATCCAGCGGCTGCACCACACTGGGCGTCACGCGGCTCCCGGCGCCTCCTGGCTACGTTTCTACTTAAATGTGACATACGCTCTGGAGGAGCGTTCTTTCCATTTCTTGGAAGCAAGGTTGAGTAACGAGGAATAATTGATTCAATCAATTGAAGTAATACGGATTGTTTCTACTTTTGATCGATGGTGTGTTGACCGCGGTTTTCCCAGCAGTAATCACACTGTTCATCCCATTTTCTGAGTGTTCATCCCTCTCTCCCCCATCCTTCATTTCCTGGAGCCATTGGCCCTACAGTCCTCGACGACACGTTGCGCCTATGAGGCCTCTCCTTTAATCAGATACGTGTGGAAGACTCCCCCAGTAAGGCTTTGAAGAAACCTATATAGTTTCAGCGGTCGAAACGTCAACACATCACTGATGCCAGTACCGCCAACAGCGCATGCCGCACTGTGACTTTCTGCTTTACATGGCTGTGTAATTCATTGTAATCTATTTGATATGGACTATGTTAGGAATGTGTGGCATTGAATAGCATGCCCAACAATTTGATTGTGATAACCATTAGTATTGTTTTTCCATTACCTCACTTCAGTCACCATCCTTCCTCCCCTTCCACCCAGTCGGGCACACCAAGGATGGTTTTTAATGTTTTCTGTAAAATATCTCTTTGAAAAATTTCCATCATGTGTACAGTGTGATTAAATAACACTTGAGCACTATTTAACTCTCTTTTTGATTCATTGTTTATTATATAACTGTTTGACTCACCTGCAGCTTGGGGGCAAACTCTGCCCAATATCTTTTTGCACCAGCCACCGCTGAACTTGCTCCTGTCTTCTTCCCTCCCGCCGCCGCAGCCCACAGCCACCAGCGGCCGCAGTGCGGAGGGGGGGCAATCACGGACCACAACTCCCAGACGCCCTAGCGGCACCGGAAGCCGCAGCACATAATTTCCGCTCCAGGAGGCCACAAAAAGGGTCACAACCCCCGCGTCGCGGGACCGCGCGCGGGCTAAGCCAGGGCAAAGGGCGGGCCCTCTGTGGCCCTCGGAGGCCATAGGAGGACGGGACAGGCCACCCCCCCTTGGCCTTCAAAGAGGAGGTAAAGCCACTGATTGACTATTCCATTGACTATCACATCTGCCTAGAAACTGCTACCTAGACCCCTAAGGGAGTGGCTACAAATATACCCTTTCGGCTGGGCCTATGCCTTAGGACATAAGACGGGCACGCAATTGACATTTCGGTACTAATGAATGTATAGTACAGTTGATATAATTACTACAGCTCACCTCATAGACACCCCAACTAGCATGGAATCCCCTCCAAAAACAATCATTACAGCGTCTAATCTCCCCTGGCTAGACAAATTAAATAGTATGTGTAATATCAGGTATACCTTTGTGACATCACCCCACCAGGCAACAAACACTAGTCCGCTAGCCCGGAGCGCAAGTATACAGGGGCCTCTACCGACACTCATAAAAGCCAATGCCCAAAGTACAATTCCCGTTTAGGTCACATCTGCTAAAAGGAAACACGACGGGGTTGGAGAAAGTGGGTCCCAAACCAAAACATCAAAATTACAGAATGCGTCTCCAAATATAAATTTGCCCGTTATTACTGCTCTCTCAACCCCAGAGGTGGGTAAAAAACTAGACGATCCAGCATCTCTTCCCAATTGGCTTTACTGGCCATGATCGAACAACTGATCAAAACTATTATGCATCCCCTGATCGATAAAATTAACACCTTGGGGGATAGACTGACGGGGATTGAGGAAACTGTTAAATCCAATCTGGCACAATCTTCCCATACTGTAACATCTAACTGTTCGTTCCATGCTGCTCTTCCCAATACGCCCAAACAAACCATGCAAAACAAAGCTCCCCCAACTCAAGTATCAGTCCCTACTACTGTGCCTCCATATGTCCCTAAGGCACCACCTATACCTGTCATAGATCGCAATGTTGATCCCAGATTAGAATGTATTAAGATTCCTCCTATTAATCTTCCCCCAGAGGCCGCTCCATTTGTGTCCATCCTCTCGGGGGTCCCTCCACTGAAACATGGAAAATCTGAGAGAACCACCGACCTGCTAAACAAAGTCAAGTTCTGGCTATCGAAAAAAAGACCCTTACCCCATGACCTTGATGGCAGGATAATCAGCGCGAGGAGAGTGGGCTGGCTGGGTCCCCTTCGAAAAGATATTAGTGGCGACTTGGTTCTAATTAGATTTAGGAGCAGACAAGTTGTTCCCTATCTCCAGTCTTGGCAGCCCCAAGAAGGTGATGGCCCCATAACAACCTGGGATCTACACGATTTTTATCCAAGCAACTCATATATCCCCCTCCGGAAACAAATCGTTGAATATAACACTGAGTTGGGTCATAGAATTTGCTTACCAAATGAGCGTAGCATCCCTGCTTTTAATCGATTTGTTTTACCGCAAAGCAGTTTTAAGTATAGCAACCTTTATCAATTTAACCCTTTGACGTAACATAAGAACTGTTAATATTAGGCTTGTGAATACCATGTAATCTATTTAGATAATCATAATCGCAGATTAGCAAATCCTATTAACTTGTAGATAATATGTTGCTTTTTAAATGTATGTTGCTTGTTAAATTATGATTGTATTTTTAAATTGGATGCTTTTATGGTTGTAAACAAAAAAACGAATAAAGCAATTTGAACTGAACTGAACACTCAGAAATAGAGCCCCTGGAGAATGACAATTTTTCAGAACGTCTGAGCAAAAGATTTGCAGAAATTGGAAATTGGTTTCGAGAAATTGGCAGTTCAATCATTGGCAAAATACTTTATCCTGTAATAATTATAGTTATTGTGACTCTTTTATTAAAAATTAGTTGCATGATTCACAAAAGGAAGAAGCATGTGAGGGAAAAGAGAAGGATTTACAAACTCAGAAAGGAACAGGAGAAGGAGATAGAACTGGAAGAGTTTCGTAGAGCACAATATGTGAGTTGCAGACAAACTGCTGAGACAGGAGTTTAGAAAATACTAACACAAAGAGTGTTCAAAACATGTTGTCTTCAAAAGTTAAAATTTTTGGTAAATTTTTGGGTATTGTTTGGTGATCACCAGATGAGGGAGTTGATGAAGCGAGTTTTCGAAATTTAATGCGTTTTGACTCGCAAAGTTAAAATTCCATAATTAATTAATTATATTAATGAGTTTATGCACGAATTTGTACAAATCAACCTAGATTTAAATGCATTCACGACATAAGGGGATTAAAATTATGTTCTCTTTGTTGCATTTACAAGTACGTTGAAAAATAATAAACTAACTTTGTCTATTTGTATTGTCAACATTAATTGCGGCTGTTTAAATAATGGCATGTGCTTATTTTAAATGTGCTTTCGTCTAAGGGCATGTATGTGTGTCACATGGCACTTTGAAAAATGCTAAAATGTGCATTTTTCAAGGAATTCGCAACTTACCACCAACTTGAAGTTGGTGGTCATTTGCGATTCCTTAAGGACAATTTGCATTTTTTTTGCTTCATACATTGCATTTAAGGAATCGCAAAATTTGTGATTCCTTAAATGCAATTGCAAAATAAGGAATCGCAAATTTAGCGATTCCTTGTTTTGAACCAGATTTTTCTTCATATATACCATTTAGCAAATTCGCATTAGCAAAGACCAAAATTCTGCGAATTTCGGCCTTTGGGAATGCGAATTTGCTTGCTACATATGGCCCTAAGTCAAGTGCAAATCAGACATTCTCCATGGTTGAAGAATACCCCAATTTTGTGTTGCAGCCAAACACACCAACTTAGATTATGGAGAATTAGCTGGTTGCATAAAACATCTGACTCCGCATTACGAAGTCAGTGGCCCATCCAACTGATTCTGGGCCCTGGCCCCCCTGTTTCTCACACTAATTTCTCATTGTTCAGGCAGTAATTTCCTATATATTCTCTATTTTACACAAGATCTTCTGACCACATCCAAGATTGGACGAGGAGCCCATTGGCCCTCCTTTTGCATTTTACCTAGCGCAGAGTTCTACAACACCACTGGAGGTTGCCCACGCTCCTTTGTATTTAACGTCCTGATGAAGACCTTTCATTTAGGTCTAAATTTGCCATATTGATCATCTGGGTCAAAACCACGAATTTAGGCAAGCCTGTATTAGGTTCTGATGAGCCGAATGACAGATACGCTTTGATCCATCGGCCACCAGTCTCTATACGGATAAACCATGAATACTTGAGAGATGTTTCTCTGACAAGCTTATCACAGTATCACATTCCTTGCTACTGTGGTTAATATTTTTCTGTAATTTCTAGATTCATTTGTTCTTCCTTTTTCTAAACTCCAAACTTGCGCACTTTTATCAGCACTATTCTGATGGAGCAACCTGTACGGAATTATTGATTTTATGTTTTTTCCTAAAAAAGTAAAAGAAACAAACCTGTTGAATTTATTTCACTTACAATGTTTTTTCCTCTCTTTTTCCTACAAATCAATTAATGTTGATGTGAACATGGTATTGTACACTGTGTCTGTTGTTAATTTCCTTGCCAATAGGACCATTTATTGCTTGTATCAGATTGTACCCAGGTCCTTTGTCCTTTTGGGTTACCCCATTAGTTTGTAATGGTTACAAAGCACACCTGTCATTGGTACAATCAATTTGTTCTCTCTCTCTCGTTTTTCTTCTCTCTCTCTCTTACTCTCCTCGCCTACTCCATGAGAAATGGGTATATTTTGTTAAAAAAGGGGGGGATTTCACAGTGACAGGAAGAGGCGGGGCATTAGGACCATGCACACACCAGACTCCAGTGGATTGAACACCAGACACTGCTTCCGGTTAGGAAGGGGTGAGGCAGGAACTGGACAGACACTTGGTGCAGGGACACGAGGCAAGGAGGAGAGACCTGGGTCCGTGGGAGTTCTAGCAAACAATAAAGAACCCCTGTTATATACCTGGCAGCCTCATCATTTTTCCTTTCGGGGCCTGGGCACGGGGACTCAACACTATTGACCCTTTGATCTTATATTGGAAGCAGGTATAAGGCGTAACATCAGTGGAGGCAGGAGGGATAAAGGCAAAGAGGCAAAAGAAGGGAGCAACAAGAGCCAGATGTATGTTACTAGCACAACAAACTCATCAGGTTACAACAATTGGCTTATAAAATGAACATTTCACATGACAAATGACATCTACCGCCAGACTTCCCTTCTATCCATGAGTCATCTGGACCTTTTTTGTTAACAAATATACATTGATGTGAACTGTTGAACCAATGACAAAACTCAACTGCATTGTCTTTTTTATGAATATATGATAATATTGTACATATGTATCTCAGACTTGATGTATTGATTGTTCTAATTATAAGATGAAAAAGGCTTTTTGATACTTGAGAAAAAATAAAAAATAAAAAGAATTTTGATGAAAATGATATGAACAAAATTATTTATGAATCATGATGCACAATGTTTATTGAAGATTTGTCATGATGTTGTCCTAGAAACTTGATAATTTCATGATTATTGTACACTTGTTGCAAATTTTTCTTTCCTTGCATGTTGTTTTCCCTACAGGTAACAAGTTCATTCTTTTGTAGGGGTTCCTATTTCTTTACCAAACACACATGAACTGCAAACACCCTTCGACTCCTCTTATGTCACTCCTGAGAAGGCCGCAGTGATTTGCCGCAGTCCAATGGTAGGTATATCAACACCCTTCTTTAGGTCTTCATTCTTGGGTAAATTGAGCTTCCTAAGCAAGGTGGGCTGGCTGGGTACACATTGAGAAGGGCAGCAGATAAGCAGCCACTCTTTCCTCTTTGCCAGTCTCTATCATGCTTCTCTCTGTCTTGAAAACTGCTCTCTCACATTTTACATCCATTGTACGAGACTACAGCTGAAGACTTATGTTCAGTCCTAGATGTCACACCTCTAAAGTAGCACATACAGATTGAAGAATGCTTAGAAACTAAAATGGTATAAGTTTTAAAGGACAACTCCCATGGGAAGAGGCTGAGGCAAAGAAATACTGTAGCAGAAGATAACTTTCAGAAATTGAAGTGCCCTTATGGGTCTGGAGTAACAAGGAAAATGAGGCGAGGTGACTGTCTCCTAAGAAACATTTGAGAAATAAGCATTAGCAAACACAATAGGTCTCGCCTTATTGACCTATTGGCTTTACCATTGGTTTTTAGCCTCGCTGCATAGCATCTTTGCTTCTGCTGTGCGACTAAAGTTAAGGAGCCTTTGTCACCACACCCACCCACGCCGCCAGCCACACGCTGGACCCCGTCTTCTCCACAGGATCCCACATTGCCTTCGACCACACCACGAACTCAACTGGACTGACTACAGCTGCATCCATTTCAGCTTCAAGAAACCAACCATGCACCACCGCATCCAACAGCTGCCTTGCCGCTGCTGGAACAAAGTCACTGAGTACTGTGTTTACTGCCTAGGTTTGATACACACACAAAGTCACCGAAGACCAGCTGATCACCACCCTCGCCCAGAACCCACCCACCGACCCCACCAACCCAGACGCAGCAGCCCGCCACCTCAGACAGTAGATCGACGACTGCGCCAACACTCTCGCCCCGCTCAAGAAACCCTCCAACAGCCACACCAACAAGAGAGCCACCTGGTTCACCGACGAGCTCCAGACCTCCAAACGCGTATGCCGGAAACTGGAGAAGACATGGCTCCACAAACGCACACCGGACAACCACACAGCCCACAAGGACGCCACCCGCATACAACACCACCTCATCAGATTACCCAAGAGATCCTCCTTCAAGGACCGCTTGGATAACAACGCACACGACAGCAAAGAGCTCTTCAGCATCGTAAAGGAACTCTCCAACCCCAGCGCCGCCAATGATATCCCGCCCTCACAAGAACTGTGTGACTCACTAGCCATCTTCTTCCACCGCAAGATCGCTGACATCCATGACAGCTTCAACACCACGACCGCCCCGACTACGCCAGACTCCACCTCCCATGTGAACACCACCAGCGCCAACCGCCTGGCCTCCTGGTCCAACGTCAACGACTACGAGACACGCATGGTCATGAACTCCATCCACTGAGGATCTCCATCAGACCCGTGCCCACACCACGTATTCAACAAAGCAGACACAGCCATCGCACCCCAACTACGGAAGGTCATCAACATCTCCTTCGAGACAGCGACATTCCCAGAAAGCTGGAAGCACACCGAAATCAACGCCCACCTCAAGAAGCCCAAAGTGGACACCAAGGACCTCAAGAACTTCCGGCCCATCTCCCTGCTCCCGTTTCTGGCAAAGGTCATCGAGAAAATCAGCAACATGCAATTAGCCCGCCACCTGGAAGACAACAAAATGCTGGACCCATCCCAGTTCGGATTCAGACGAAACCACAGCATCGAGACAGCCTTCAGCACCGCCACAAACGACATCAGGCACCAACTAGACAACGGCGAAACCTCAGTCCTCGTCCTTCAGGACCTGTCAGCCGCCTTCGACACGGTCTGCCATCACACTCTAAAGACACGCCTCCTAGAAGCCGGAATCCAAGAGAAGGCCCTTGACTGGACCACGTCCGTCCTCTCAGGAAGAACACAGAGCATCCGCCTCCCACCCTTCCGATCCGAAGCCACCGACATTATCTGCTTCAAAGAGAAAAAATGGTCGGGAGGGATCAATACCGAAATCCTATACAAATCAAGGGTTATAGATTCCCTGATTGGGGGAACACAATTCTCAATATTATTTTCGGATTATTTTATATACAAAAGATCACATGCCTAGTCATTGTAGTGATTACTAATTTTATTTGTAGTAATCCGTACTTAAAAGTAATCAGTCTTTTTATATTTTTTATATTTTATCATATCAAATGGACATATATGCATACATGTATCTCAGTTTCAAAGGAATATCTATATACACATTCTTAAATACAAAAGAACTCTATTACACAAACGCAATTCTTTTTTTCACCCAACGAAGAACTATCAAATTAAAGAGAGGGCCGCCTATTCACTCAGGAGATCCACTAAGAGGAAGTTGTGTACCAACACAATCGATTCTACAAATTCTTTAATCAAAATTTCAGATTGTGTTCAACAAAAAAGTTCACTCGAGTACAATGTATCAACAGACTTCTCTTGTCGAAAAAAATGGCGTGGCGACGCGGACGCGTTTCGGCCTCCAGGAATCTTGGCCTCCTCAGGACGAGGGTGATTAGAGAACTACTCTTCCAACTGAAGCATGGTCTCCAGATAACATCAAGGGGGCTAGATAACCTCCTTTTCTTTGAGCCTAGGATATTTAATTAAGGACTTCGTTGCCTATTTATCATTTTTTGTGCCGGCTCTGAAAGCCTTGTTCAAAGCTTAGCGCGGAGAATCTATCTTGTTAACTTAAGCTCACTCAGACTTTTTTTGAGCTTTGATGGTTTCATGTGTAGGCTTTCCTCTTCATGGTGTGCTCTTCAATTATCAAGCACTTCTTTCTTTTTGTGATTCTATTCTCTCTCATCTGATTCTTTCAAGTGAGATGGAGGCCGACATCATCTGCAGTGTAGTGTAGTTCCTATTTTCCCAATAGGCCCTGCGCATTGGAATAACATAAACAGTAGTATCGACGTAGAAGTGCGGATCTTCCAGGCCTCTACTGACTATGCTAAACTTAATTGGGTTTGTTACCAACTAGCTCAGAGGTCACTGGAAACTTTCTTGACGGAATAGGAAGTGATCAGCTTCCCTGGCACAGCCAAGAAGGGATTCAGTTTTCCAACAACCGTGCAACATGACAACTTTGCTCCTCAGATAAAGAGTCAATCTCTAGGGTCGTGTGAAACAATAGACAGTTATTTTACTCAGTCAGTGGTTGTGCAGTTTACTTTCACAATATGTAGAGAATAGAGAGACGGGCGTTGTCAATAAAGGGTAACATTTATTGAACAGTCTTTCTTCTTGTACAAGAGAAATGAATTGCCACAATTGCAAGACTTGTTATTATAAAAAGTACGTACAGTAAGATGAGTATTGCGAAATAATACTGTAAAAGCATTGATATGGTTTCTTAGCCATACAATGGTTTAAAATGAATAAAACATATATACATTCATATATACATTAGGCTAAAATACTCAACTGGTGCTTCTAACTACGCCTACCCCAGTGTACCTGACCTAAGCCTAATACTTGGGAGGGGAGTAAGTAAGTACCTTTATGTTAAGTTGGTTTTGCCAAGGTTTGCTTCAAGAATTCTCTCTAAGGGTTTAGTCAACACCATACCTCTGGAATAGAATGATGGAGGTCTGGTATCTCCTTCAGGGGGTCGATATCCCAGTCACCCGCAAGGGTAGACTAGAAACGCCGGAGCTGGATTTCTCTGCAGGAGAAAAGACAGCGTCTCTCTCAGCACGTCGAGGAGGAGGAGGAGGAGGAGGGGCAGCGTCCGCGGGCAGCTTGCATCTGCTGGGCTCTTGCAAGGGGACGGCTGTTCAGCTCCTAAGTTCACCACACCATCGTTCGCTAGTTAGCAGCGATAGCAGTAGCGATAGCAGCTATGGTATCATCAGCATAACAGCTTCTTCAGCAGCAGCGAGACAGCCAGCAGCAACATCAGCGTTTTCTTAAGGCAACGTTGGTAATATTTATACCTGAAAGGTGCCTTGTTTGACGTAAGTTTTTGGACATAAGACGTCAATAAAGATGTCACTAGGAAGTGATCGTCTATCAGTGCTCATTAGAGTTCTATTACTAATCAAAACACAGCAAGCGGGGATTTCCAGGTTGCTGAGTTTTTATCTTGTTGAAGAACTCGGAGTGTTAATCTAGGAATCTTAGATAGTAACTTCTGCTATGTCATTGCACTAATTGGTTGCAAAGGAAGTGCCAGAGAAAGCGATTCTGAAATGTGGCTCTGTTCGTGTGAGGCCAGAGACGAGTTTCTGAATATTGCATTTGATCAGTTATGCCAATATAGGGAATAAATGGATTTATAGCCGTATAGGGGCATAAGGTCACAGTATCGATCAGGGTCCTAGATTAGAACGCTACACCCACTCCACGAATTCATGTCCATCAAATTACTAAAACTAGAGCCCACCCCAAAACACATATATGCATTTGAAATAGGCGTATTTGTAATACGTGAAAATTTAGGTACTGTACGTTTTTGAAGCATAGAAATCATTCAAAAATTATAGCATATTAAATCAATGAACGATTATGCAAAAAGAATTACACATGAAATATCTCTGAACACAGAAGAAGGGCGAGATAATTTCATCACATATAAATGCATTGCAATAAAATGTGCTAGAGGCTGGTGTAAAGTTATTATGTCTCTAGATGTATATAGAAATAGAAGTAGAAGCTTCTGTTCTCTATGAATAGTTTTACTTTAAGCAAAGTGCCAAAAAAAGGTGAATATTAAAAAGTGTTCAATTCAAAAGAATTATTGCTTGAACGGGGAAAATAGAGTTCCAACGCTTTTAGCAGTTTTTGTTGTTCAAAACTGAAGGCCGAATTCAGAGTTCATGGGAACGCTGTGTGTCGGAATGCTTCTCTAAAGTTATTTTTTCTGTTCGGGTGAGAACATCATATCAGACAGGCTCTCAAAGAATTGGTCTACAAAATCAGGTGAAAGTTCGACCAAATTCGATAGTGCTGTAACTTGGTAGGTGTGAGAATGATTGCTGTCATCAAAGTCGGGATCAGCAATGCTCACAGAAGGTCGTACCTGGGTGATGTTGCTTTTGTCACTCGCTCCACTGTTACCACCTAGTCGTAGCACAGGAGTCTCAACGAATGCCGTCATCAGGATTGGTAGCCGCTGGGGACAACACAATGCGTGAGCCGTTATCGGACTGAGCAAAGTATCGATATCCATTGGTACTGCTGATGGAAGTGATAGACAGATGTCCAACACGCACTCATCTCCGCATAGCATACATCGTAGTACAGGTAAGATGCAATTTTGCCATATCGGTCTGAATGAAAGGAACCAGGTCATGTTTAGATCTCTCAGCCTGGCCAATCCAAGGACTCTAGTTATTCTGTCCCAGTAGCGAATTGCTAGGATTGTTTCTTCCATTCCCATAGGAGTCATGTCTGAGTTGTGGCTTGCCATAACGAAGCAGGAGGGTCAAAAATAAAATCCCTGCTACAAGTCCCAAAAATAGGGGTATGCCGCCAAAAACAGAGTGGACAAAATTTGGAACGATTCCCAGAATTGCTTGAAATGGTGTTAGCAGTCCCGTAAAAATCGTCTTAAATATGCCTGGGATGCCTGTGGCACTAGACATGTTAAGGAGTTGGCTCAACATTTCTACGAAATGCACGGGGCAATTTGTTGATAAAAGGTCATGAACCTCCGTAGCTGTCCTTGCAACTAGGAGATCATACGTCTCTTTTGATGACGTTATGGGCACTGTTGTCTGCAAAAGCACAGACTTCATTTTGCTTAAAGTATCAATTCGTATAGAATAGAAATGCAGACGAGGCCAGATGGGAGTCTCTATGTCTCCAGGCCCGCTCGGGAACAATGCTTGCATACAGCATTTGACCATGGAAGTTACGCTTATGAGATAACTTTTCCCTGGAACAAGGCCACAACATCTGTGATCCGTTCTTAGAATGTAACTCCCATTCACGAGTTGCATAAAGAAGGGCTCTATCTGCGTTGCAGGTGTGACAAGCTGGTGACATGAAAGGTTGTTAGAATTACCTTCACAGGCTCCGTGTAAATTAATACCCTGGCACAAAAGTATACCGCTTAGTGAACGTTTACAGTTTTCACCACTAAGAAATACATTTTTGTCGCTGTCACTATAGCATGAATGTGTGTATGGTAATTTCCATGCTGACTTAACATATCCTTTACCCAATCGTTCATACTGGCCAGTAGGTATGTATTCAAGGCACTTTTTAAATCGGAAAGTTGTTATCGGAACAGTGATAATTCCGTGTATTATCCATTCAATGACAGGACTTTCTGACATTGTCAATGGTAATCTCTCAAGTTTTTCGATGCTCAGGATTGTATAGTCTGCTCCTTTCTGTGCCAAGCTGATTTGTTTATCAGTAAGGTTAAAAATGGAAAACAATGACGTGTTGATTAAACGCCAAGGCACATAGCCTGAACGAAGATTTTGCAGCGTCCTGCCTAATTGTACAATAGAACGTAATTGCAACTGGCCATGCTGTAACATTAGCAAGTCTCTGTCTATTATATCAAAGGCAGAGGATACAATATTGTCCAACGAATATATTCTGGAGGACAGAGTCATTAACCCATTGTCCACTACAGAAAGTAATTTTTCCAAATTAATACGATCAATTTCTCGTATTTTTTCTGCCGTTTCAATTTGTGTGACTTTCCAAACCTCGTTGTACGCAGCATAGATGCTGGCCACTATGAAACGCTTTTGACGCTGTTTGCGTGGTCCCATAATAAAATCGCGCAAATCAGCACCCTCTTTAAGTAAAGACAAGTGTTGCTTAATTTCAGCCAGTGTGGATGATCCTAGCCATTCGAGGCAGAGTTTCCCTACACTGTATGTTGTTACTATCCCTGGATGTTGTCTCTGGGAGTATCTAGGGTCTTGTCTGGTCATTTTTAACCCCTGTGTTTTGTTCAGGAATCTATCTTGACAGTTGTTTGTGTCAGTAGGCCAGATTAACCACTTTTTCCAATCAGGATGTGTTCTGTTAAAATGTAAAATTTTAGTTACGTCTATCTCAATATCTGTCGTTACATTTTCAGGTATTGGCTTTGGAATAGACGGTTTGTTTAGGTCTTTGATCTTAGCTAGGCCAAGACAGGATGTTTGGTGAATTGTGTCATTTAAAAACATCATTTGTTCTGGTATCATGCAGGTTCTGAATAGTGCTTCTAGGCCTTGTACCTGCCAATCTTTCGTACCCCAAATGGTTTTTGTTTCAATATTATTTTTCCAATAATCAAAACCAAATGTCATAATTTTTTCATAAAATGCTTCTGAATATATTAATTTAGTGTTTGTCAGCATTGTTTTCATTCCTGTTTTATCTAACAGTTTGTAATAAAACGTTTCTGCATCACTGGTGTTAAACCCTGAGAAGTACTTGAATTTCTCAAAGAATGTTTTAGAACAGCTTTTAGGTGGTGTAGCACAATGTTCCCATTGATTATACTTAAAAACATTTCTAGGCTGTGCAGATTTATGCAAATAATGTTCGCCATAATGTGTATACCAGAACAACTGTTCATAACTAGACGAACCTTGTAAATAATCATGTTCTGTGAATCTAGCTGACATTACTAAATCAGACATCATGTCATTAATACTGTTAAAGTCCCAATCATCAGAGAATGTACTAGGTTTTACAAAGTCACTTAAGGAAACCTTCAGTTGATGAGGATACTTCAGGATATCGACCGGACCATAGATCTCATAGTCAGTTTTCTCCCATACTACCCCACCGGGTATTGGAATGCTGTGACATTTACTGTTGACAGTTCTCTTTTCTTCACGTGGGATGATCTGTGTGGTTTGAGGACTAGGTTGATGTTCTGACTTGCTGTGTCCATTGTACTATATTTTCCCTCAATGAATTTTCCCAAACAAAGTACCATGATGAGCCAAAGCAGGAGGAAAAATACACCTAGACCGAACCAGAACTCTAACCGAGGGGAAATAAGGTAGATTTCCTTCAGTTGATGAAAGAGTTCCGTTGCTTTTTCTTTAAAAGTCTTATTTGTTTCTGGCATCACTTCGGGGTTGCTTTGATCCTCGGAAAAGTTGTCGAAGTCGATGAAATAACCAGAGGCAGTTCTGTCAATTGTTGGGATTGTTCTTTCAATCTGTCTTTCGGTAGCACTTTCTGATGCCACATTATTGTAGACTGGTGTTTCTTGACGAACTGTTTCAATCTGTGTCTCAAGAGGCACGAGTTCCATGGCATTATTGCATAGTCCTTCTCTGTGCACTGCAGGCTGATCGAATGTGATTAGTCTTTCAGTTTGAACCTCTTGGATTGTTGCAAGTTTGGGTATTCTGTTGTTTCTCGGGAGTCCACTGGGTCTACTGTTGATTATAGGCCACATGCTTGTGGTTTTACCAGGTCGATAGATACAACTCTGTTCTCCTTTTTACCAGCAAGGGGCGGTAGTACTACTGATCTTCTTCCGGTGACTGCCAAGACAGGTACTGCTTTTCTGTAAGAAGGCCCAATTTCCTTCTTCACCGCTATTTTTTCTCTGACTAGATCCCCAATCTTTGGAATCCAGACAGGCCTTGCTGGGGCTGTTGCTTGTGGTGCCTCGTCAGTGGTAGCTGGCTGTTGCTTTAACTTTATGTTGCTTAAGGATTTTCTTGTTTCGTTCAAGTCCTGTAAAACAGCCAAACGATCTTTGATGTCAAAGTCTGTTTTCTTATCTTGTACAACTGATACTTGACTATCTAAGTCCTGAACTCTCATTCTAATTCCGAACAATAGTTCGTATGGGCTGAAACCTTTTAGAGAATTTCTTGGCAAGTTATTAAGACTGGTCTGGACACTTATTCGATGTTTGACCCACCCAGCGCCTGAACCTAATACCTTCGGTGTTATAGATCGCTTTATGTCCCGTTTTTTTCTTTCTACCACACTATTCCCTTCGGGGTGTGACGGACAAGAATACCGCAACCCAATTCCCATGCTGGCCATGGCCTCCCTATAAGCTCGAGAGCTAAAAGCAGGACCCTGGTCAGAATGGAACGTGGCAATTGCGTATGTGCCGATAAAGACTCGCAGATCTTTCTTATAACCGTTCTGGCATCAGCCGAGCGCTGGAGGCCACATTTTTTAAGTGTGTTTAGCCTTAACGATGTACAATGGGATGCGTTTCTCTTTTTTGATTGCGCGAATAGATTGCCTGATGCTTTCTATTAGGGCTTCTGACACTACACTGGCCGGTTCTCCACTGCGATCTCAGTTGCAGTCTTCACAGTTTTTTGCAAACTCATGAATGCCTTCACTCATTTCCGGCCACCAGTACTCTGATTCTAATTCTCTCAGAGAGTCCCTGATTGTTTGGTGCCTCAGACCCAATCCCATGTGTGCTTCCTGTAATAGGAAGCCCCTCCGGTCCCTGTTTGGAATTACCCTATCCCCCACTCCAGGGATTCGAGCAAAAGGAACGGAGTTCGCATCGATTACGTATGCATAATTGAGTGGATAGTTCACGGGTAGTGCTGCACAGTCGCCTTTTACAGTCGTTTTTACTGCCAGCATGGTTTCCCCGTCTATGTATTTTTCTGTACGCTTTTTTGTGGCTACGGAAGCCGGTTTAGTTGCTTCCGCTGTGGCTGTATCAGCCAATGAATTCCCTGCAACGTGAACGCCATCACGTTGAAGACTCTGTGCGTGTATCACGTGAGTCTTTTGTAGTTCTTTCTGTAAAAGAGCTACCTGTTTCCAGAGCAATTTATGCTTTATTGTGGCACCTGTGTCATCCTTGTAATCGTTTTCAATCCAGCTCTGCAGTTTATTATTGTAAGAGTTGACGCATAAATGAGAATCGCACACGATTAGTGTCGGGAATTCACGTTTTGCATTTTCAAGCGCCATCTTTAAAGATCTGATTTCAGCTCTCTGAGCCGAAGTTTCTTACTGATTCAGTTTTTGTTACTTTCGGTCTGAATTTACCGCACAGCCAACGACCTTTAACAATCGCACAGGCTGCATCGTAGGATTTTCTCTCTACGTTGAAATGCTGTACAAATCTATCTGTATAGATTATACAGGCGTACTGTGGGAGAGGCAGAAGTTCGATTGGCAGAGGATATTCTTCTTCATATTCTAAATCATTCAGTTCTTCAAATTGCGGGGCGAAATAGTATTTCACATCTTCCACTCCTAGAGAATCTATACACTGTATCCATTTCGGATCCAGTGACACTGTAGGCAGGTTTACTGGGCTGAATAGCGCCTCGAAGGCGGATTCCGCTGTGAGGATATTAATCCTTTTACCATGTGCTAATTCTCGTTCATTTGCTAATGCAATTTGCACTGCTTTCACAGTTCTTTCTGTGTGACTGAATGTTTTTTTCTGCTTGTGTGTACAAGTGAGGTTTAATTGAAATTGGTACCTTTTCTCCCTCATTAGAGGTCAGGTACGTGAATCCGCATCTTCCTGGGATGACTTGGATTACAAGATCGCGTGTGTTGTCACGTGTATCTAATTTTGTTTTTGCTAACATGTCTGTTTGCAGTGATCTCAAAATTTCTGTCTGTTTTTGAGTCCAATTGATTTGTTTAAAATCAGGTTTTATTAGTTCGTAGAGAGGTTTAACCCTCTCTGCGTAATTTAGAATGTACGTTCTTCCGAAATTCAGAAAACCTAGTATGGATTGTAAATTCTTCAGCGTTTTTGGAGCTTGGAGTACAGCGCACTTCTCTAAGAAGTTGTCCACTAGGCTTTTTCCTTAACTTGATAATTCGTATCCTAAAAACAATACTGTCAGATGGGCAATTCGAGACTTTTTAAAGTTGAATTTGTAACCCTCTGCTGCGAACCCAAGTATAATGGTGTTCACTCTTTTCAAGTGAGTATCCAAGTCGTCGTCTGTGAGGTAGATATCATCTACGTACGATAATGCCTCATCATCATATATTTGTAGTAACTATGTTACTCTAGCTGAGAATATTCCTGGGCTGTTCTTGAAGCCCTGTGGGAGTCGACAGACATTTTCTGAGACCCCATTACGGAGAAAGCGGTCAAATACCTGCTTTCTGGTGCAATGTTTTGACAAAAGAAACCATTAGATATGTCTAATGTCGTTTTATACTTTTTCCTAATTATGTTATTCATTAGGGCTGCACTATGCGAGTTTTGTACTGCAAAAGTTTTGCAACATGCATTAAGGTGTCTGTAGTCCAAAACTAGACGATAAGAATTGTCTGGCTTGGAGACAGGAAACAAAGGATTGTTCATTTGAGAGGTGCATGTTTCAATCACCCCCTGGTATTCAAGTTGATCTAAGATCTCCCTGACTTGTTTTTTAGCTTCTTGCTTAATGGGATACTGCCTTTGGGCAGTTGGTTCACTTTTT
The DNA here is from genome assembly GCF_964263255.1 of Lissotriton vulgaris. Lineage (NCBI taxonomy): Eukaryota > Metazoa > Chordata > Amphibia > Caudata > Salamandridae > Lissotriton > Lissotriton vulgaris. Next base: position 36,337 of record NW_028249163.1, read on the forward strand.
AACTGGATTTTGTGAGGAGGTGAGTCCTCATCCCATCCTACATGATTTTTATATAATGCCGGTGCCTGGGCTACTGCCCATTTCCTTGCATAAGTATATTTTTTGTGAATCGGAATGTGATTCGAGAAGGCAGGCATAATCATTTCTTCGCCACGAGGGCACTCCCTGACAAACTCTGGGGGCCAATCTGTTTCAGCTAACAGAATATCATAGCCTTTTGAGAGTTTATCCCAAAATAGACCCCTTATTTTCCTAGTCTTATCACCCTCTATACGCAATGTTATTTCGTATATTTTATGGGGCTCGCTAAGTCTGGTGTCGGCAGTTTAAACCTGAATGTATTCATTCGTGTCCACTGTCTCCAGATGACTCATCAAGATCTTGCGGGCTATAGTGATTTCTGCTGCACTGTCTAACATTGTCTGTGCCCACTCCCTGTTTTTCAACTGTGTCCTCAGTATTCTCGGCATGGTTGATTACTCTAATACTGGCTACCTTCTTTTTTGGAAATTGAGATTTTTTACTCTGAGCAGGTTCCTTGTCTTTGGACTTGGTGTGCTCTCCTGGGTCTGACCGCCCTCTTCTTTCCGATTTCTGCGAAAAAGATCGAGAGGGACGTGTATCAATACTTTGATATCTATCAGGTTTTTTCAAATTATCCCTATTTCTAAGGTTGTATCTTTTCTCAGAGGGCTCCCTCTGGGGAGACTGGTGTTCTCGAGTCGGAGATCTATCCCTCCGTCGAGGAGACCTTCCTCTGGACTGGAAAACTTTTTCCTTGGGAGTGGATTGTTTATTTAAATCCCAGCTCTTTTTAGGAGTGCTTGAATTATTTTTAATAAATAATTTTTCAGGATTTTCGAGCAGTTGGGGCTTTAATGGTTTTCCACCCAAGCTGTCTCTACCTAGTTCTTCATAGCATTTTTCTATGATTCTGGCAAGCTCAACCGGCTGATCTGTTATATCTGTTTCCTTCAACTTCTGGCGGATCGCCACAGATGCTGCCTCTCCCTTTATATTGGCTAATAATATAGCCGAGACGTGCTTGAAGTCTTTCAGTAATTTCATAACAAGAGTTAAAGCAGGTTCTGGACCGTATTCATTTTGAATCTGTCTTAGTACATCTGGTATTACCGCCATAGACGGAAAACCATGTGTTTTTGTGTAAATGGAAGCAAAGACTGTACCCCAAGTGTCACAGTCCTCCACGTGTGGTGCGATTCCCATAGGAAGGCAGATTGTCAAGATTCTGTGTTTCTCAATAGGGGTAGTATCCGGAAATACTGCCTCTATTTGAGTGATTTTCTGTGCTAACCAGAAAGGAATTTGTTCCCGTTTTACGGGTGTTTTACCAAGACATGACTGTATGTTCTGTGGTGTGATTTTATTAGTGTTCCCCTGATGAGGGGTCAGCTGTGGTACATTAACAGCTGGTTGGACTGTTGCAGTCCGCATTACATATTGGACTAATTGCCTATGTATTTTAATTAATGTTTTTAGCTGTACTAACAGCTCTTCTTTTGACATTTTTTCAATGTCCCGATGTGGTGTGTAGCTGGCTAGAACCGGCCACGTTTCTCCTGGTCTACCTAGTGGACCGAGCCTGGTAATATAATCATTATGTTTTAGGGGGCCATTAAACCGGAGCAGGGGCTCCTGTGAATTTTAGTGGGATTTCAGTCTCCTCGAAAGGAGCGTACTCTTCCGGTGGATCCTCTACTACATAGTAGTGGAACTTTTATCCATGAATAGAATACCTCTGTCTGCCGATATTCGTGTGCCTCTATCACGAAGACGACTGTGCCACCTTGTGGTGTCAGTCCGTTTTCTATAAGTTTTAAAGTTATAGATTTTCTTAAATGTACCGGGATGATTATTGCATCCGGTTCAGTCTGTAGGAGACTCGTGTCTTCCTCTATTAGTAGGGTTGCCAGCCTAGCTGCTTCCCTTTCTTCTTCACTGTCTGACATTTTATAAATGCAGGCTTTGCAGAGTAGGTCTCCAAGGAGACAAAGATTAGGTGCACAATATTTTGGAACACTGTATCCTTCAACATTGAATAAACCAGAGCTTTACATAGGAATCTCTTCCTACTGAGTTCGGGCGAATTTTAACCTTTCACCCACTCCAGACGTCTATTGGAGTATTTACGGGAGAAAGGGGCCTGTGTGAAAAATGCACGACTGAGTTACTCTAACGTCTTGCGTTAGTTTATCGCCTTACCAAACGTTGGGCGCCATGTAGTGTAGTTCCTATTTTCCCAATAGGCCCTGCGCATTGGAATAACATAAACAGTAGTATCGACGTAGAAGTGCGGATCTTCCAGGCCTCTACTGACTATGCTAAACTTAATTGGGTTTGTTACCAACTAGCTCAGAGGTCACTGGAAACTTTCTTGACTGAATAGGAAGTGATCAGCTTCCCTGGCACAGCCAAGAAGGGATTCAGTTTTCCAACAACCGTGCAACATGACAACTTTGCTCCTCAGATCAAGAGTCAATCTCTAGGGTCGTGTGAAACAATAGACAGTTATTTTACTCAGTCAGTGGTTGTGCAGTTTACTTTCACAATATGTAGAGAATAGAGAGACAGGCGTTGTCAATAAAGGGTAACATTTATTGAACAGTCTTTCTTCTCGTACAAGAGAAATGAATTGCCACAATTGCAAGACTTGTTATTATAAAAAGTACGTACAGTAAGATGAGTATTGCGAAATAATACTGTAAAAGCATTGATATGGTTTCTTAGCCATACAATGGTTTAAAATGAATAAAACATATATACATTCATATATACATTAGGCTAAAATACTCAACTGGTGCTTCTAACCACGCCTACCCCAGTGTACCTGACCTAAGCCTAATACTTGGGAGGGGAGTAAGTAAGTAGCTTTAAGTTAAGTTGGTTTTGCCAAGGTTTGCTTCAAGAATTCTCTCTAAGGGTTTAGTCAACACCATACATCTGGAATAGAATGATGGAGGTCTGGTATCTTCTTCAGGGGGTCGATATCCCAGTCACCCGCAAGGGTAGACTAGAAACGCCGGAGCTGGATTTCTCTGCAGGAGAAAAGACAGCGTCTCTCTCAGCGCGTCGAGGAGGAGGAGGAGGGGCAGCGTCCGCGGGCAGCTTGCATCTGCTGGGATCTTGCAGGGGGACGGCTGTTCAGCTCCTAAGTTCACCACACCATCTTTCGCTAGTTAGCAGCAATAGCAGTAGCAATAGCAGCTATGGTATCATCAGCATAACAGCTTCTTCAGCAGCAGCGAGACAGCCAGCAGCAACATCAGCGTTTGCTTAAGGCAACGTTGGTAATATTTATTCCCCTAAAAGGTGCCTTGTTTGACGTAAGTTTTTGGACATAAGACGTCAATAAAGATGTCACTAGGAAGTGATCGTCTATCACTGCTCATTAGAGTTCTATTACTAATCAAAACACAGCAAGCGGGGATTTCCAGGTTGCTGAGTTTTTATCTTGTTGAAGAACTCGGAGTGTTAATCTAGGAATCTTAGATAGTAACTTCTGCTATGTCATTGCACTAATTGGTTGCAAAGGAAGTGGCAGAGAAAGCGATTCTGAAATGTGGCTCTGTTCGTGTGAGGCGAGAGACGAGTTTCTGAATATTGCATTTGATCAGTTATGCCAATATAGGGAATAAATGGATTTATAGCAGTATAGGGGCATAAGGTCACAGTATCGATCAGGGTCCTAGATTAGAATGCTACAGCAGCGTCCCCCAGGGCTCATCCCTCAGCCTGACGCTGTTCAACGTCTACATGGCCCCCCTTGTACAAGTGGCCCTCCATGACGACCTCAACATCATCTCCTACGCCGACGACACCCAGCTCGTCCTATCCCTCACCAAGGACCCACACACTGCTAAAACCAACAAGGGAATGAAGGCTGTCGCTGATTGGATGAGAAGCAGCCGTCTGAAGCTGAACTCGGACAAGACGGCGGACCTCATCCTCTGACCCACCCACTCAGTCTGGGACAACTCCTGGTGCCGACCACACTGGGAACCGCACTAACACGCACCGACCATGCACGCAACCTAGGATTCATGCTCAACTCCTCCCTCTCCATGTCTACGCAGGTCAACGCAGTCTCCTCCTCCTGCTACAACACCCTCCGCATGCCCTGCAGGATCTACAAGTGGATCCCCACCGAAACAAGAAGAGCGGGGACACAGCCCCTCGTCAGCAGCAGACTGGACTACGGCAACGCACTCTATGCAGGAATCCCAGCCAAACACCTACGATGACTACAACGCATTCAAAACGCCTCTGCCCGACTGATCATCAACATCCCCCGCCGCAGCCACATGACACCCCCCCACCTGAGAGACCTACACTGGCTCCCCGTCGACAAGAGGATCACCTTCAAGCTCCTCACCCACGCACACAAAGCAGTCCACAACACCGGACCAGCCTACCTGAACAGCAGACTCAGCTTCCACACCCCCAGCCACCAGCTCCGCTCCGCCAGCCTCGCCCTTGCCACTGTCCCCCGCATCCAGCGAACGACCTCCGGCGGCAGATCCTTCTCCTACCTCACCTCCAAGACCTGGAACACCCTCCCTACCCACATACGACAGACCCAAGACCTACTCGCCTTCAGAAGTCTCCTCAAGACCTGGCTCTTCAGACAGTAGCATCACCCCCACCTCCCCCCCTCCCCTCAGCACCTTGAGACCCTCATGGGTAAGTAGCGTGCTTTACAAGTACTCTGATTGATTGATTTAATTATTATTTTGTGGGTGCACATACCAAACATGTGCGTGCCTACAAAATGAGGCATATGCTTTTTTTTCTATTTAGTTACAGGTTTGGATCGGCAACTAAAAAGATTTTCTTTAAGCAGATGGGAGGAGGAAGTGCAAGCAACACAAGGGAGGGTGGGAGGTAAAAACGAAGCAACACTGGGGAGGGTGGAAGGGAGAGGAAGCAGCACAGAGGAAAGTGGGGGAACGGTGAAGCAACACTGAGGTGGGTGTGGGTGAACTGTGAAGCAACACATGGGAAGGTGGGGGGCGTTCATGCTGGAGAAACATGGGAGGAGATGCAAAAGCAATGAGCTGAGGGGTGGACAGAGTCACGAAAGCAACAGTTGGCGGAGGGTGGGAGCCAAAGCAACACAGAGGTTGGGGAAAAGCAACACGGAAGGCACATGGAAAAGCAATGGGGAGAAGCACAAGAGGGAGGAATGCCAGAGAAGCAGTCAGGCAACAGAAAGCAACCTCATAGTGCAGAGGCAGAAACCTACACGAGGGAAATGGCTCATAAACACATGCGTTCTAATGGAGTTCTTCACACACAAAAAAGTAGTGCTTTAAAAGCAAACAGCGGAAGCAGCGATGCCAGCCAATCAAAGAGATTGTAAAGAGGCAATGCTCCATAGGAGAGACAAATGCAAGCTTGACAAGCTGGGACACAAATAAGAAACAGGAAAATGTGAACGGCTAGGAATTTCAACCAATGGTAAGCAATGGGCAGGTTCCAGTACCCTCTAAATATTGGTAAGCCCCCTTGTGTGTCACAACAGACAGTGCATGCTCTGGCCAGTAGACTGGACCTAACAGCAATTACAGTGAGCGTTTTGAGCGCATGACACAGAATGCAACAAAAGTCGAAGCAAGAAAACAGTGGACATACGAACACTGGGACCAGGCCCGGTTCTACAGGGTGAGCCGGGTGTTCCAGGCCCACCGAAACATGAGCCTTGGCCCTCGCAGTGAATCTGCCACCGATGTTCAGCAAGATAACATGTTCAGACAACTGGTGAATTACGATCCTGCTGTAGAGCAACCATTTGTCTGTTGGTAGTTTTTAAATGCAGACAAACTGAATTTTATGGGAATAGCTCAGTGGGTTACTACCTCTGTCACAGACACCTTGTGTTACTTGTAGTTCAGAAGTTACTATCCTAACATAGGACAGTGACCTATGAACTGTCATCAAAGAGCTGCATACAAACTTCACTTTTTTGTGTTGTGATATAGTTAGAACGTCTCCATGCTTTCAACATTCTAATTTTACTAAAAAGAGTTTGTATGGGCAGTTATACCTTTTTATCAGTAAAGCCAACCCCCAACCACTGGAGTACTCTTTAAATCCCGAGTGTGTGCTTCTCCAGACCAAACCCTCGTAAAATATACTGCCCACCAATGTGGATGACGTGATTTCTACACCTTGTAATCCTCATTGGTTTATGTGACATTCCCCGTAGACTGATTTATTGTCTCTGTATAATGTGTGCTGTTATGTGAAGTACTGTGACACCCTACACTCATACGAGTAGCGCTATACAACAAATTTAATGGATTTGAGAGAGTGGCAATGGCGAGATGATGGGCACTGGTGGAGGGAAATCCGAGGAGGAGGTCATGGGGTGGGGGGAACTACAGAGAGATGAGGGGCGCTGGTGGAGGATGGCAGATAGGGAATCTGAGGAGGAGATCTTGGGGTGTGGGGGAACTACAGAGAGATGAGGGGCGCTGGTGTAGGGAGCAGTGAGGGAATATGAAGAGGAGGTAATGGGGTGGGGGGCTACAGAGAAATGAGGGGCACTGGTGGAAGGTGGCAGTTAGGGAATCCGAGGAAGAGGTCACGGGTGGGGTGAACTACGGAGCGATGAGGGGCGCTGGTGACGGGTGGCAGTGAGGGAATCTGAGGAGGAGATCTTGGGGTGTGGGGGAACTACAGAGAGATGAGGGGCGCTGGTGTAGGGAGCAGTGAGGGAATATGAGGAGGAGGTCATGGGGTGGGGGGCTACAGAGAAATTAGGGGCACTGGTGGAGGGTGGCAGTTAGGGAATCCGAGGAGGAGGTCACAGGGTGGGTACAACTACGGAGCGATGAGGGGCGCTGGTGACGGGTGGCAGTGAGGGAATCTGAGGAGGAGGTCTTGGGGTGTGGGGGAGCTACAGAGAGATGAGGGGCACTGGTGGAGGGTGGTACTTTGGGAGTCTGAGGAGGAGGCCATGAGGGGGAGTGGCTACGGAGAGATGAAGTGCACTGTTGGAGGGTGGTAGTTGAGTTATCTACAGAGAAAGAGGTTAAAAAGACTTTTGCACTAAAGCCAGCCGATTACGACAACTGTGGAGCATACTTTAACATGCATGCTAATTACATTTACTGCTATATTCAATGTTTCAAGTTTGAAGGTGATTTTACTATTGTTTTTTACTGTGAATAGTGAAAGTGGAACTGAATGGTGGCTGATATGGGGCTGGGGGGCAAGATCAGCTGTGAGCTAAGGTGTAATGGAGAGGGGTGGTAGAAAAGTGGATAGTCAAGCCTGTAAGGGAGTGGGCTGCAGAGTCGGGGGTCAGGTGGAGGTAGTAATGAAGAGGGTTTCTCCCAGATTCTCGCACAGAGGGAGCTCGAGTTGTGTCACTTGCTTGATACTCCCACCTTAGAAACCTCCTCTTCCTATCAAAGGGACATTACATGGAGGAAAAGCACTTTATGAGATTGATAACATTTAGAAAGAGGCTTGGAAAAGAGTGCTCCTTACTGTGCCTTGTAAGACTAAGGAGAGAAAGGAGGGCCCAGAAGCAGGCCTGGCTAGATATATAGCGATAAATCGGGACAGCAGTGGCCCACCCGAATGTACCTTTGGCCCACCCAAATAAATATTCCTGGAGCCGGGCCTGACTGGGACTATTAAACTCACAAATCATATGCAACGCTGTGGACTGTGGTCTGAGCGCAACCGGCAAACGCGCAGAACAGACTGATCCAGTGTCTTCATTATTTGCACGGTGGTTATGAATTTCTGTGACACCCCCAGGTCTCACACAGTAGTGAGACGCAGTATCAAAGGTTGCCAGCTCTCCCCGAGCAGATTATTCTGAAGAGATGCATACATTAAAGCCTATATAAAGTTACTCAACTTACCAATGAATTACACATAGTTGTGGCTACACCTGGAGGCTTTAGCAGAGATAGTGTACCTGGTTCTTGAAGGGGGAAAGTACACTGAACGTACCGTGTCATCACAGCGCTCTGAAGCCCTCAAAGAAGAGGGTTTGCGGAAGATCACAAGGCAGTGCGCACGCGACCTGTCACGTTATCGAGCTCTGGGCCTCTCCCAGACACAACCGATGAGGGCTGAGCTGCTGGCCGCCAGGGGCGTGAGAGGACCAGAGTTTTGGGAATTATTTCAATGTTTCACAGAAGCAAACACTTAATTAATCAATCAATCAATCATCGCATTTATATAGCGCACTACTTACCCAGTGGGTCTCAAGGCGCTGGGGGAGGGGGATCTGCTACTGCTCGAACAACCAGGTCTTGAGTTGCTTCCTGAAGGCGAGGTGGTCCTGGGTCAGGCGGCGGTGGGTGGGGAGGGAGTTCCATGTCTTGGCAGCGAGGTAGGAGAAGGACCGTCCCCCTGTGGTGGCTCTACGGATGCGGGGGACGGCGGCGAGGGCGTGGCTGGTCGATCGAAGCTGGCGTTTGGGAGCATAGAAGTTGAGGCGGCTGTTGAGGTATCCTGGGCCTTGGCTGTGTAGGGCTTTGTGTGCGTGGGTGAGGAGACGGAAGGTGATTCTCTTGTTGACCGATAGCCAGTGCAGGTCTCTCAGGTGTCCGGAGATGTGGCTGCGGCGGGGGATGTCCAGGATGAGTCGTGCTGAGGCGTTCTGGATCCGCTGGAGTCTCTTCTGGAGTTTGGCGGTGGTTCGGGCGTAGAGGGTGTTGCCGTAGTCCGGACGGCTGGTGACAAGGGCCTGGGTGACCGTCTTCCTGGTCTCGGTGGGGATCCACCGGAAGATCTTACGTAGCATGCGCAGGATGTTGACGCACGACGAGGAGACGGCGTTGACTTGTCTGGTCATGGAGAGGGAGGAGTCAAGGATGAAGCCCAGGTTGCGTGCGTGGTCTGTTGGTTTGGGTGCGCTCCCTAGGGCGGGGGGCCACCAGGAGTCGTCCCAAGCGGCGAGTGAGGATCCCAGGATGAGGATTTCCGTCTTATCTGAGTTCAGTTTCAGGCGGCTGTTCTTCATCCATTCGGCTACCTCTTTCATCCCTTCGTGAAGGTTGGCTCTGGCGGTGGCGGGGTCGTTGGTAAGGGAGAGGATCAGCTGGGTGTCGTCGGCATAGGAGATGATGTTGAGGTTGTGCTGGCGTGCGATGTCTGCGAGGGGGCTCATGTAGATGTTGAAGAGGGTTGGACTGAGCGAGGAGCCTTGAGGGACGCCGCAGATGACTTCGGTGGCTTCAGATCTGAACGGAGGGAGGCGGACTCTCTGTGTCCTTCCGGCGAGGAAGGAGATGATCCACTCCAGTGCCTTCTCCTGGACTCCGACGTTGCTGAGGCGTTGTACTAGGGTACGATGGCAGACAGTGTCGAAGGCCGCGGAGAGGTCGAGGAGGATGAGGGCCGCTGTTTCTCCGTTGTCGAGCAGCGCTCGGATGTCATCGGTGACTGCGATCAGGGAGGTCTCGGTGCTGTGGTTGGCCCGGAAGCCAGACTGCGAGGGGTCGAGGGATCCGTTCGTCTCGAGGAAGGCGGCCAGCTGCTTGTTGACGGTCTTCTCGATGACTTTTGCAGGAAACGGGAGCAGCGAGATGGGGCAGTAGTTTTTGAGGTCGGTGGGGTCAGCCGATGGCTTCTTGAGTAGAGCGCTGAGTTCGGCGTGCTTCCAGCTCTCCGGGAAGGAAGCGGTGTCGAAGGATGTGTTGATGATGTCCCGCAGGTGGGGTGCGATGACAGCGTCGGCCTTGTTGAAGACGTGGTGAGGGCAGGGGTCGGTCGGAGATCCGGAGTGGATGGAGTTCATCGTGCGGACGGTGTCTTCGGTGCTGATCGGAGTCCAGGCGCGGAGGGTGGTGGTGGGGGGCGGTGGTTCGGTCGTGGTGTTCGTCGGTTGAGTGCTGAAGCTGTTGTGTATGTCCGCGATCTTGTTGTGGAAGTAGGAGGCGAGGGAGTTGCAGAGGTCTTGCGAAGGGGTGATGTCGTTGTTTCCGGCGTTGGGGTTGGAGAGCTCTTTGACGATGTTGAAGAGTTCTTTGCTGTTGTGTGCGTTGTTGTCCAGTCATTCCTTGAATGCAGTTTTCTTGGTGGCGCGGATGAGTTGGGGGTGTTTTCGGGTGGCGAGCTTGAGGGCAGTCATGTTGTCCGGTGTTGGGTCTCTGCGCCAGGTTCTCTCGAGGGCTTGGCAGTTCTTCTTGGAGCTCTTGAGTTCGTCGGTGAACCATGGGGCTTTCTTGCTACCGGGTCTGCTGGGCGAGGTCCTCAGGGGGGCGAGCTCATCTGCGCAGTCGCTGATCCACTTCGTGAGGTTGGTGGCCGCCTGGCTAGAGTTCGTTGTGCTGGTCGGAGGGTTCATGCTCAGGGAGGACGCGAGCTGGTCGGCTGTGATCTTGTTTCAGCTCCTGCGTGCAGCCTGTTGCTGGTGGTGGTGGATCGTGGTCCTTGCGAAGCTGAAGTGGACGCAGCTGTGGTCCGTCCAGTGGAGTCCGGTGGCGTGGCTGAAGGCGATGTCCTTGCTGGATGAGAAGACGGGGTCGAGTGTGTGTCGGCGTAGTGGGTGGGGGTGGTCACCAGTTGCTTGAGTCCCAGGTTGGCGAGGTTGTCCAACACTGCCGGAAGACACACCGCCTCGGGGCCTCTAATACACAGGAGGTGTGCGGTTAAGCGGAGAGGGGCAGAGGCACAGACAATCGGCGCGGGCCTTTAATGAAGCGCCTTCTGTGATGTCTGGGGACCCTGCAGCTGAGTCTAAGATGGGAACCAGAGCTTAATGTGTAAAAAAAAAATACCAAATGACGGTGTCGCCGAATACCCATATTGTGCCCCATTCTACCAGCACCCTACTCTCTGTTTTCTGTATCTTACCCCTACCAGCTCATTGTCATCCGGTTCCTTCATTTGTCACAGTTTAAATTCATTTCTCCTTTTTCAGCTTCTCTCAAACGCTCTGGGTGAAAGTCTGATGGTCAGAAATAAATTCCGGACTCCGAATAGCGTCTGCCGGTACCCACCACCTGCAGAAATCAAGTACTGGGTATAAAACTCACCTGGACTTCTTATGGTCTCCGGGGCGGACGAGAGGGGCACAGCCCCGCACGGAATCGGACTCGTGATAGGATATCTGAAGATTAAGGTACTGGGGACAACACACAGGCTCTCTAGGAAGTAGCAGTATCAGAATTAGGATTACTGCCCACAGCCAGATGTGACGTTTGTGATATTTAATTATTGACCGATGACGCACGAAAGCATTTCTAGAATGTCCCCTCGCATAACTTAGCGCACACAATTCATGCACCGGAATCTTGTTCAAATTAGGACCCTTCTGTGGTGGTTCAGATGTGTGCAGGCATAAAATGGGTGGAAAGAACATAGAAGCAGCCAACACTGAAACCCTTGAGAGACACTACAGTAATGATGAATCGCGCGGTTATTTGCGTTCAGTTACGATTCTTATCAGTTGGTTCTCATCCCTACATTAACCCACTGGGCGTCATAAGATAACCTTAAGTTATTATTTATTGTTCAGGTACAAAATGTTAGGAAAACTGGAAGTAAACACATGGGAAACCCTTTTTTAGGTCTCGCGTAACCGCGCGAAAGCGCGGTCTCGCCAAGACCTATTGTCAGCGAGTCTTCTTTCCAGGAGAGGGGAAAGGAGCTGGCCGAGCGCTCGGAATTGAGCAGGCCATGCGCACGTGAACGCGCTCGCTTTGGCCAGCTCCTGTCTCCTCTCCTGGAAAGCTGTACCACACAGACACACCTCCCCCTGCTTACGCATGCGCACACAGAGACACACACACAAGCACACCTACACACACGCAGGCACACACACATACAGAAACCCCCGCCCACCCCCCGCCGCACACACACAGGAGCGCACCTACACACACGCACGCACACACACATACAGAGACCCCGTCGCATACATACACGCGCACCCCCCCACCAAGCCCCACTTACCGCCATTCTAAACTTCTGCAGCCTCCGCGGGGCTCTCCCTCGGGCATGGGAGCCCCGCGTCACCAGCACTGCTTCTCTCCGTGGGCGCGTGTGCGGGCTTCCGAAGACGGAAGTCCCGCCCCACGGAAGGTTTCGGTTTCGCTCACGTCGCCCTGCCGGACTAATAAGCTGGCACTGTCAGATTGGGTAGACAGTCAAAATATCGAGTTGTAAATATCGACTTACCATAATATCGAGTCTGTAATATCGAAGGAGCATAATATCGAAGGCAAGAATATCGTAGGACAGAATATCGACCCAAGGTAAGTAATATCGAAATACTTAATATCGATGTAAGTAATATCGAAGTTAGTAATATCGATAGCATATATATCGATGTTAATAATTTCAATGACACTAATATCGATATTTGTATTATTTTATAGTTTTTTATTATGTATGTGTTATATGTTTAATTTAAGTATTTAAAATAATTACTATTATATGTGTATACATTTTCTATAATAATATAGAAATTTATAAGTAAATTTGATGTTTTAGTACCGGAGCGGGTTGTGGGTTTATAGGGGAATAGGGTGGGAAGTAATTTAATTATGGTAAGTTGATTAATAATTAGTAGGATTAATTAATTAATTATAATTATTTGCTAATTAATATTGATTAATTGGGAAATAATTAATTGATTAATTGATATATATTTTCTGTAGCGGGATGTGGGTTTATAGGGGAATAGGGTGGGGAGTAATTTAATAATAATTAATTAATTAATATATGTTTTTAAATATTTATAAGTAATTAATTGGCAAATAATTAATATTAATTAGTTAATTAATTAATATAATTTGGTACATATTTTAAATTAGTAATTAATTGGTAATTAAATAATATTAGTTAGTTAATTACATTATTAGAGTAATTTATTTATATATAATTTTTTGTTACTGTTAATTAATTAATTGGGGAAAAATGATAATAATTATTAAATTATATTAATTACAGCTTATGTGCTAATATATTTACTTTATTGTTATTGTTAATTAATTATTAATTGCTAATTAAATAATATTATTTAACTTTGGGTTAAGGAGTATTTTTAGGGTTCAGGGTCATTTTTGGGTTTTTGGGTAAAGGGGTATTTTGAGTGTTTAGGGGCAGTTTTCAGTTTTTGGGTAAAGGGGTGTTTTTAGGGTTCAGGGTCAGTTTTCAGTTTTTGGGTAAAGGGGTATTTTTAGGGTTCAGGGTCAGTTTTCAGTTCATGGGTAAAGGGGTATTTTTAGTGTTCAGGGTCAGTTTTCAGTTCATGGGTAAAGGGGTATTTTTAGGGTTCAGGGTCAGTTTTCAGTTTTTGGGTAAAGGGGTATTTTTAGGGTTCAGGGTCAGTTTTCAGTTCATGGGTAAAGGGGTATTTTTAGTGTTCAGGGTCAGTTTTCAGTTCATGGGTAAAGGGGTATTTTTAGGGTTCAGGGTCAGTTTTCTGTTTTTGGGTAAAGGGGTATTTTTAGGGTTCAGGGTCAGTTTTCAGTTCATGGGTAAATGGGTATTTTTAGTGTTCAGGGTCAGTTTTCAGTTCATGGATAAAGGGGTATTTTTAGGGTTCAGGGTCAGTTTTCAGTTCATGGGTAAAGGGGTATTTTTAGGGTTCAGGGTCAGTTTTCAGTTTTTGGGTAAAGGGGTATTTTTAGGGTTCAGGGTCAGTTTTCAGTTCATGGGTAAAGGGGTATTTTTAGGGTTCAGGGTCAGTTTTCAGTTCATGGGTAAAGGGGTATTTTTAGGGTTCAGGGTCAGTTTTCAGTTCATGGGTAAAGGGGTATTTTTAGGGTTCAGGGTCAGTTTTCAGTTCATGGGTAAAGGGGTATTTTTAGGGTTCAGGGTCAGTTTTCAGTTTTTGGGTAAAGGGGTATTTTTAGGGTTCAGGGTCAGTTTTCAGTTCTTGGGTAAAGGGGTATTTTTAGTAAATTAATTATTAATACTTATTGTTTAGTACATATATATTATATCTTTACTGTATATATTTTTATTTATTAATTTTAAACATTATTAGATACTTTTAAATATGTTTATTTTATTTATTAGTGTTATATACTTACTTTTACATTTATATATATTTAAAAAAAAATCGATATTTTTAACATCGATATTTTTTACAACGATATTATTTTTTCGATATTTTTGTACTTACCATGTTGTAGATAGGATGTCGATATTTTTGCCCTCGATATTGTTGACTCGATATTCTTGTAGGTCGATATTTTTGTAGTCGATATTCTGTCATAGATCCGTCAGATTGCGCTGTAGCCTGATCCGACCCTGATCAGCCCTGAGGATTAAAGGGGTGCCTTTCGGATGCTGGCCGACGAGGCAGCGCCTTGTGGCCCTTGTTTTTTTATGCATGGAGAGATTAAGTGATTTGCCCAGATTCACAGGATCTTGACCCTCCCGCCGAGACTCAAACTATGTTCCCCAGCTTCAAAAGTGACCGCTCTAGCCGTTATGCCAAATCCTGTCTTGGCGGCCATGTCTCGCATTTCCCCTCCCCCTCCTCACAGCAATGCCAAGAGCATGTTATGCTAGCACATACGGCCGTCCTTTTGCCCCCACACTCCATACAAGTGCATGTGTTTGAACTCAGTCTCCTGTGTTTTTTCTTCACTTTAATATAATGCAAACTCGGCTTGATGGTATTGGAGCGCTTTACATGATGAGCCAGTTGCAGTGCACACAGACAGATTCATTTTTATGCATGGAGAGATTAAGTGATTTGCCCAGATTCACAGGATCTTGGCCCTCCCGCCGACACTCAAACTCTGTTCCCCAGCTTCAAAAGCGACCACTCTAGCCGTTATGCCACATACTGACTTGGTGGCCGTGTCTCGCATTTCCCCTCCCCCTCCCTACAGCAATGCCAAGAGCATGTTATGCTAGCACATACGGCCGTCCTTTTGCCCCCACACTCCATACAAGTGCATGTGTTTGAACTCAGTCTCCTGTGTTTTTTCTTCACTTTAATATAACGCAAACTCGACTTGATGGTATCGGAGCGCTTTACATGATGAGCCAGTTGCAGTGCACACACACAGATTCATTTTTATGCATGGAGAGATTAAGTGATTTGCCCAGATTCACAGGATCTTGACCCTCCCGCCGAGACTCAAACTCTGTTCCCCAGCTTCAAAACCGACGCTCTAGCCTTTATGCCACATCCTGTCTTGGAGGCGTGTCTCGCATTTCCCCTCCCCCTCTCCACAGCAATGTCAAGAGCATGTTATGCTACCACATTCTCGCCTTCATTCTCTGCCACACGTGGTTGGTGTCTGTTGGCTGTACTCCATGTAAGCTAAATATGGACAGACCTGTACATATGTAGGAAGCGAGTTTCACCAGGTTGTTTCCGATTTGGAATTGTTATACACTTTTAGACTTATTTTTGACTATATAGTTAAAATGTTGTGTGGCACAAACGCTCGCTCCTATTATTTTCCACTGCATACAGTATCATATGTAAGTTCAGTTTTTCCACCAAGCTAAAATAATGTTTCCAACACTTGTTTTTTGCTGTTCTGGAAAATGTTTTCCCTGTTCATTTCATGCTGGTGTGGTGCAGCATTCGCGTGTAGTAAAGCCTGCGAAACCCTTTCTCACTTGCTGGTCCTAACAACTCATTCCTTGGCCCTGGGAGCTTCGAGTCATTCTACAGTTATGTGAGCTCTGATGGACCTTTGCCAACTGTTCATCTGTTATACTTTGACTGTGGGTAAATATTTCTGTCCTCTGGCACGACGCTGCAAACCCTACAGTTGTCCAACACAGGATATTGTTTTATGTTTATAAACATTGGAACTGCACTGCCTATGATCCCATTTTAATAGCGAATATTTTTTAAATAACTAAAGACTGCAGACACGACATTAAGCTCGGGTGCTGGACGCATTTTTTTAGCACCACCACAGCATCACTCAGCACCACCACATTATCACTCAGCACCCCCACATTATCACTCAGCACCACCACATTATCACTCAGCACCACCACATCACCACTCAGCACAACCACAGCATCACTCAGCACCACCACAGCATCACTCAGCACCACCACACCACCACTCAGCACCACCACAGCACCACTCAGTGCCACCACAGCACCACTCAGCACCACCACAGCACCACTCAGCGCTACCCCAGCATCACTCAGCAACACCGCAGCACCACTCAGCACTACCACAGCATCACTCAGCACCACCCCAGCATCACTCAGCATCACTCAGCATCACTCAGCACCACCACAGCACCACTCAGCACCACCACAGCATCACTCAGCGCCACCCCAACATCACACAGCACCACAACAGCACCACTCAGCGCTACCCCAGCATCACTCAGCACCACCACATTACCACTCAGCACCACCACAGCACCACTCAGCACCACCACAGCACCACTCAGCACCACCACAGCACCACTCAGCACCACCACATTATCACTCAGCACCACCACATTATCACTCAGCACCACCACAGCACCACTCAGCACCACCACAGCACCACTCAGCACCACCACAGCATATCTCAGCACCACCAAAGCACCACTCAGCACCACCACAGAACCACTCAGCACTACCACAGCACCACTCAGCACCACCACAGCACCCCTCAGCACCACCACAGCACCACTCAGCATCACCACAGCATCACTCGGCGCAACCCCAGGTTATAGGTGTCACATTTGCGAAAGTTATAACTATTGGCATTGTAAATAACAAAGCTATTAATTTAGCTATTTTCAAAACCAACACATAAATAAAAGAATTGTCATTTACAAGACCAATAGCTCAAACTTTCCTAATGCGAGACCTATTGCATTGCAAATGCTTGTTTTTTTTTTCTTGCTACGTGCATCCCATGGGACGCTGGGTCGACGGTCTTTGCCTTACTCGGCGTTCGGTGGACACTCAGAATTTGTAAAGTTTATTGAACCTGTTCATTGACAATAAGGATAGCAACACCATTGAATTTGATATCGGACATAGTGGCATAACAATTGAAGGCCAGAGAGGTGGAAACATCGAAGTGGTGTACGAGAAGTCGAAAACATCATACCATCAATCGTAGGATTTCACCCCGAGGAAGCCTATGTTTAGGCGAAACGCATTGGCTGCGCTACCTGAAAAAGGATTGGAATAAAAGAGGGAAAATACGAAGTGACTGATTCAATTTGCTTCTTCTAGTACTGTGCTTAATGTGTTGTCTATTTCACTGAGGTCTGAGGATTGTTCTTGCCTCTCATCTTGTGTTCTACAAGTCATTTATGTATAACCAATTGGTAATTGGTCAGATTTGAGGTGGGCAACTTCGGCTTGATAAATTGATTGTTACTTCAAGTGGTTCAGTAAGAGATCCCCTGGCTGCAACAATCTGTTGTAAAGTAATGATGATTCACACGGTTATTTACATTCAGTTACAGTTCTCATCAGTATGTGCTCATCTCTATGTTAACACTGCAGCCGTCAGAAGTTAACTTTTAATTACTATTTATTGTTCAGGTACAACATTTTGGCAAAACTTGAAGTAAACACACTGGAAAAACTGTCTTTGCCGGAATGTCACCTGTCAAAAGGTTGCAGTCAGATAGTTGCCGAGTGCCCTGTGTCATGCGTGACACCTTCACCCGTCAGGTCTTTTTAGCCAATCGCACTCTACATGCTTCAAATGTTGAAAGCATAACTAAAAGACCTGCGATGCGATTTGTTTTTTGCCGAAAATCCGGTACTGGATGGAACTGTCACACATTCCACTAGGCACTGTACTGGAGCCAGACCTAAAGACCCTGATTACCCCCCCAATTTTCCATAAGTTTTCGAAAACAGAGTTCTCTAAAGTGGTCACACCCAGGGGCGTGGCTACCATTCATGCAGCTGGTGCAGTTGCACCGGCACACAGAGCCCCGAGGGGCCCATTGAACCCTGATAATTGCTGTATTTTACTAAGCTAGCAGCAGTGACAAGGGTAATTTTCCACACTTGCACCAGGGCCTATGGCATCCTGCTACTCTACTGGCCTCGCTTACACCCCACCTCTCCCACAAAGAAGAGACCAGACCCTGGAGACACTGTCTGTCCCATTGTCAGCTAGAGAAACCAAACGACATTGCAGTGCTGCAAAGAGCTGCAAACCTGGTAACACATTGAATTGCTTGAAAACAAATAAACAGAGAATGACTTGCATGGCTGCCCCTAAAGGCAGTCCTCTTTATTTTTCTGGTCTTGCGTGACCCTTATCTGAGAACTACCAATTGACAAGATGAGGAGCCAGGAGTACATGTTTTGATTGGGCAACCTTTGTGTGCTTCCACAATAAAGTGCTTGTTCTCCACACAACTCATTTATCCAGCTGTCCCAGCTTGAAGTTTAAAGGACACACACATGCCATTGTAATGCTAATATACTGTCTAAGATAACTAGATAAGTTATGATGTTTTTCCCTGGCAGCAGCACAGATGGGAGGAGGCAGTCATTAACGTACATGTATTTTTCGGTCTGGCTTGGCGGTTCGTTCATAGTCGATATCTATTGGCAGTGTCAATGCTTGTTGGTTGATAAAGTTGTGAGTAAAGTATTACAGCCTGTACATTATGACACATTTGCTTAGAATCTTTGATGCTACAATGTATTTCTTCACCAGAGAAAATGTGCCTTTCCTCTGTGTTTGTGTTTGCCTTGATTTTGAGATGAAATACTCAATAAGGTGTTAGAAGGTGGAGGAGAAAAATTGAGAAATAGCTATGATATTGGTATTAAAAATATCTTGTAGACACCTATGAACAATTAAAACAACAGATTTAATCAGCAAATTCTTCATGCTATTCTTCAATGATTACATCATCAAAAAAAGCCCCTCGTGAATTTCTTAGTCATCCCCTCGGTTGAAATCAACATGATCAGACTCTTGCAGATCCCATGCGATAATTTGGCTAAATTCCTTACAAACAAAATAGAGAATAGCTACAAAAACACTAACACTCTGGAGTCAATAGATTCTTCCTCAATTACTGAGTGATAAAAAAGACCCTCAAAGGGAAGCCTTCTCAGTTCTTTCACTTTTCTTAGTGAACATTTAGTCTTGGACAGACTGCTAACAGCCAAATCTGGATCATCTGAGGATCCTTGACATCTTGGATCTTAAAGCTCACTGGTGACAAGATCATATTGATTGTTACTGATTTATGTAAAGTGTCTATTCTCCTCCTCTGTTCCCTCAACTTGGAAAAGGCCATGATCACTCCTATGCTGTTAAAAAATATACAGCTGATCCTGCAATACTAGCCAGCTACAGGACCATATCTTTACTCCACCTTCCACCCAAAATCCTGGAGAAAGAGCTTATCAGACAACTCTACAATTTTTTGGAGGAATTCTTTCTCTTCTTGATGACACTCAGTCTGGCTTTAGAGCGGACTACAGTATAGAATCCGTCTTACTGGTGATATCTTGCTGTTTTTGGACCATGGTGGATTGGCTGCTCTATTCCTTTTAAATCTCTTGGCAGCTTTTGACACTGTCTGCCATACCACCTTCATCTCTGGGTTAGTGGAAGAGAGAATTTGTCAGCAAGTTCTGAGCTTGTTTTGTTAATGTCTAACAGGTGGAACACAAGATGTCAATCTTTGACCTTTTCAATACAAGCCTTTCCCAAGGGTGTTCTACGCTCAATGCTACATTATTTAATGTCTACATAGCCCCCTAGGCTGCCATTGTCAAGTCTTTTGGCTTTATGATCCTGTAGTATGCAGACGTCGCTTAAATTGTCTTTACTCTATCCTACAGCTATGAGGCCACCAAACTGACTTTTATCTAATGTAAGTCCATAGATGCACACTGGATGTATGACAATTGTCTAATACATAATAGTGAAAAGACAGAAATCCTACTATTTAGAGAATAATCAGGTAACGGACCGCCCAGTGGTGGCCTGTAGAGCTTGGGGTGCCCTGTTCCCATTTCCTCTGCCAAGAATCCTGGCATTTGATTTTACCATTAGTTATACTTTGAAACCTTTATCAATAAGCTCTCCGCCACATGTCTCTTGCTTATGAGATTGCTATAAAATAGCTTTTCTATGCTTTCGCTGGACTAATGTAAATGTGCTGCAGGCCCTCATTAACTCCCAACTGGACTATAGGAACTGCCTATTCCTGGAAGTATCCCAATATTTCGTTACAAATCCGCAGATTTTCCAGAACACTGTGGCTCGGCTTGTTTGCATTGTACCTCTACGAGAATCCCTCTCCAAATATTTAAAGGACACACACTATCTACCTGTTAGCAAACAAATTACCTTGAAAACACTGTCTTGCTATTAGAGGAGTTTGGATGATCGGTACTTTGTACATCAGGAAGAAATTAATTCCCTGCACTCCAAGTTGGGTTTTGCACCTCTGCCTGTAAAACATGACAGCTCCTAAAATCAAGCGCTATAGATCGGGGGCAAATCCTTTTCTTATCTGGTCACCAGTTGCGCACACTGGAGTTGGAATAGTAAATCATATTATTCCTAAGCCTAGCGCGCCATCTAGCGCAAGTCAATGTAACGACTTGCATTGTAAAGACACTGCGTGGGAACAACGCGGTTGATGTAACGACCGCGTTGTGATGGTATGGCGGTGTAAAAACCACGTACTAAAAGTATATATTCACTCAGGTTAGAACCTTATGACCAGGGCCACTGAAATTATACGATTCTGCAGCTGTGCTGTTCTCTGCATAACATGGATTTTCTGCATTTGCCACATCAAATCTTTTCTTTACTGCATAGTTAATAACATCAGTTGCAAACCACACTTAATTAGATATTATAGAAAAAAAGTACAATTATAACAACATTAATGAAAAAACATTTATTTCTGGACAATGTCTCCCAGACTTTACTAAACAGTTTTATCCACTATCAGTATAAAGCTTCAGAAGCAGCATTTAATTTAGCTATGATAATAATAACAAAAACTTTACAAAGTTGCTTGCTAGCTGCATATCTGTCAAAGACGTCTACATGATGGAATTATAAATATGGGTGGCTCAGATCTGATGCTCATCCAGCACATATATTGTGCACCGGAGATTTTGTTTCATAATAACAGAGCCTGCAGTGATCTGCAGAGCAAATAACTTTACATTTTAGTTTTATTTCACTAGTATCAAACAGCCCAAATATAAATCCAGCAATATTCTTGTTTACGATTAAGGAAACTGCTTCAGTGTGGAAAAGTTGTAATTTACCCTAAACATAAGCGTCTATTAAAATGTAATAGTGCTTTAATGTAATGCACATTTTATTATTTTGATTAAACAATTGTGAATGCAGGCACTTTTTAAAATTGGCTTACATTGGAATGATGATAGAAAAGAGTCCTTGGTCTAATACACTTTTAGAAAAGCTAAGGCATTATAAAGGGACATTTTGTGCTTTTGGTTGCTCAATCAAGCCCCAATAAATTCCTTTGTCTCTGGTGATCTCCTTAACCAGAGCCTCAGATGAGTCATGTTGTCCCCTCTGGATGGGGGCAGCGTGCAGTTATTGTCTTAGGTAACGCTAACTGCGCCCTTTCCACAAAGCGCTGCTGCTTGCTACTTATTAAAGTGGACCCAAAGTTGGCAGACCTCACCTCCTCAGAAGCTGGGGCAGTGGCTCAGGGTGATTTGTTTGGTGAACCCTTCATTAAGGAGTTGGGGAAGTTTGTGGTTATATTCAAGTCCTTGAACAAAGTTCAGTCCTACGTGAAGCGGATCTTCAGGCGACAAGTCAACCATGCCTCCACCAATGGTGAGTATTCTGCCTTCTTCCAGATAAAGAACTAGGTCTCTAGCACAGAGGATGCATGGGTCCTACAAATGGCCTAGGGATTTCAGATTGAGTTCTATGGCTACCCACACCAAGAGTCCCGGCTATGACCAATCAGCTTTTCCAAGCACACTGCCAGACTCATCAATGAATAAGTCAAGGTCCCCTTAGACAAAGGGGCCATTTGACCGTCAGTGGCACATCCAAAAGGTTTTTTATCAGAAAACTGTTATCGGTCGACCAACGCAATGGTGGGCAGCAACCAGTTATCAAGCTCAAGGAGTTCAACAAGCAGCTGGTTTACCACCACTTCAAAATGGATACGTCTCCTCCGAGATGTCTTACAACCATTCGATTGGATGGAATGTCTGGATCTAAAGCATGCTTGCTTGACAGTCCCTGTCTTCCCTCCCCATCATCAGTTTCTCCAGTTTGTGTGGTGTCACCAACTGTTCGAGTTCTCCACCCTGCCGTTCGGACTGCCGTCGGCCCCTAGTGCTTCACGAAAGTTCTCAGGCCAGTGGTGCAGCACCTGAACGGGCAGGGAATATGGGTCATCTATTTGGAAAATATTCTTTTTTTGGCCCAGTGCCCCAGGAAGCTGTCCTTTCAACTGCAGACAGCGGTGAACCTCCTAGAAGGTTTGGGATTTGTGATCAACGAGAAGAAGTCGATCCTGACCCTCTCCTAGAGAATGACCTTCCTGTGGTTCATGATAGATTCTACCACCACATCCTTGAGCCTTCCGTCCAGGAAGGTGGTGAAGATCCTACGCGAACTGTGGAAAACGCTATCCAGATAGCACATATCCCTTTACAAAGTACTCGTCTAGTGGGCTTACTGTTGCCCTATATTCAATCAATTTTCCCAACATTTTATTTGATACTATTTCAATGATACCGTTAAGAATTCCCTTCCCTTATTTTAAGATAGGTTTTTCTTTTCTGTTGGCTTTTTTGTGGACCAAAAAGAGATACTGAATTTCACTGAGCAAGCTTAAATAATATATGTGGAAGGAAATGGTACACAAAGACTTTTGTCTCGGTCAGACTTCTTATTGACTGCAAAAATCAGCCTTCCCTTTTTCTCCACCATGGTTAGATATTAAACAAAAGTTACTTCCTTTTCGAGAGGTTATTTGTTTGTCTATGTGTCCTTCGATTGTTACTCTTGTGGTGATCAATCATACCTGTTTGTTATTGTCCTCTTTTTTTTACCTTGTCCTCCCTTTCGCGCAACGAGTTTCTACAATTACCTATATGGCATACCAAGTTTATTAAATGTGACAACAGACCACTTTAATGGTAGTCATGGAGCGAATACATGATTATGTGGTCGTATGACCTCTTTCAGGATAATGCTCCTATTTCATTTCATCAACTTCAATCGAAATTTCATTGTCCTACTTCATTCCAGTTTTTATTTACTCTTCTAGTAAATATAGTTCTTGATATTATGCATTCTCTAGATGATTCTACTTCTTTTACTGCTAATTTTCCCCGTCTTTTACATGTTCATCCTAAAGCTTCTCCTATTTATAGGTCACTTTTGTCTTCACTTACATTGAAACTTAAAGCTAGGATTGAACTATTATGGGAAAAAGATATTGATGTTACCTGATCAATATCTTTTGGGTAAAACTTGGGCTAAAAATTCATAAAACCTCTAGGACAGCCAACATTATTCAGACTTTCCTTTTTATTTACAACAGTCGTTATATTGGTACCTCCATGTCTGCTAAATTTCCCAAATCTTCCCCCAGTAGTTGTTAATCATGTGCTCAGCCAAATTGTGATTTACTGTGTATGTTATTTTGATGTTCCAATACTTAGAACAGAATATGGAATCAAACTAAGTTGATTTTCCATACTTCAACCTCTTCTAGATCCCATTGATTTGTTCTTATTCCACAATATGTTGTTTGACCGTTTACTGACTATTACTTTTCAAGAAATAGCCCTCAATGGAAATGATCATCAAGAACATCCTTCAAAGTATAGTTGTAAATAACTGGGTTGTTGGTTGACTGGAGTGTGAGCCCGGGTCAAGCAATAACCACAAACCTTGTCAGGGTGAGGCACAAGCCAACCCTAAATTAACCTGTGCTCAACCGTCTTGAAGCTTGGCACAGAGCAGTCAGGCCTAACTTAGAGGCAATATGTAAAGTATTTGTTTAGCACTTCAAATAATAATAGAGTGAAAAACACCACACAACAAAGACCCCACACCAAGTTTGAAGAATGGAACTTCCTCCAATAAATAAAACAAGACAAAAACAACAAACATCCAATCAGTAGAACCAGTTATACAATTTTAAAGATTTTAGTGGATACAGCACCAAAAAGTATTAAGTGCTAACTGCAGGTATCTGATCGCGCCAGACTGGGACAGAGTCACAGGCTCAGGATGACCACAATAGACCATCATCAAGGATCCCATCAACATCAACAGGGCTTCCAATGCATAGTCCATCGTCGAGGATGCGGCCTGCAGTTGGTGCGATGCGTCGGTTCTCAACAGCTGCAAGGCTGCGATAAGGAGTCCAACGTAATGAAGGCTGCAGTCGATAAGGGATGCGAGGGCCTGTGTTGAGGATGCGTTGCGCAATGGCAGTTTCGATGGGAATTCAATGCAGGTCTTTGTGACAGGTCCAATACAGGCAGCAGCAGCGATGCATTGGTTCAGCTCGGTTTTGACCTGCACATCAGAGGAGAGTCCAGGTGCAGGTGCAAGGTTGGTGGAAGTGTGTTGTGTCCCTGAGGCTTCAGATCAGGACACCAGCAAACTAGCCCTTGAAGTCACTCTTGGTTCTGGGTTCAAAAGATGCAGGTCCAGTCCTTCTCATCGATGCCAGATGACAGCAGGCAGCAGGTCAGCACAGCAGGACAGTAGTAGTCTTTAGATCAGCAGTCCAGCAGAGTGGCAGTCCTTCTAGCAATACAGCAGTCCTTCTTCCTAGCAGAGTATCCACAGGTCATAAGTGTACTGAAGGGGTGGTGTCTGAGGTCCAGTATATATACCCAATGATGCCTTAGAAGTGGGGAGAAGCTTCTATAGGCAGGCTTTTGAAGTGCACAGATGCCCTGCCTTTTCTGCCCTGGCTCCAGACTAACTAGAGGGGTTATGCAGCCCTTTGTGCGGAGGTAGGACACAGCCTATTCAAGTGTAAGTGGGGTTGGGTCCAGCTCCTCCCTCCCATCGTGCAAGTGAAGGCCCATTCAGGCACACCTATGCTCCCCAATGTATGTAGCTGTTTGGGAGGCAAACACAAAGCCCAACTGTCACCTACAACCAGTCATGTGACTCAGAGACAGGTTGCAGGCACCAAAAATCTAAAGCAGGAAAATGCCAACTTTCTAAAAGTGCCATTTTTGAAATTGTACTTTAAAATCCGACTTCACCATAAGTTATGATTTTTCATTACAATTCCAAAGACATCAAAAATGAACTGTTTACCAGTTCCCATTTGCAAAGTACAATTATAAAATGTAATAAGGTAACTCTAATGTTATCCTATCAGAGAGATAGGCCTTCCAGTGGTGAAAAACAACTTGAGGTGTTTTTCAACACCAGGACATGTAAGACTTAAAAATACATGTCCACATTTTTTAATATACTGCACCCTACCCACTGGTCAAGCCAGGGCCTTCCCTGGGGTTACCTATACATATCATATTAAAAGGGAAGCTTTGGGGGCGGGTGGGGCGAAGCTAGCTCCCGACCAAGATGGCCGCTTGAGCCCAGTGCCCTACTGCATCATTTAAATATCCTGTAGTTATCCGACAGTATTTATCCATCCTTGTACTCCGCCTCAAAGAACTAGATATCGGAAGGTGAGCGGGTGCGCCTAGGTTCGAAATCCAACTTGTGCAACATCAGATACAGCGTGGTACAGCGAAGCAGCTGGCAGGCCGCAAATCCCTGGGCTCAATTACAGGCGGAAGCAGAGCTGCATCACCTGATGTGCGGTAGGAACCAGCGTCTTGCGGTGCGCACTGCGAGAGGTGGAGGCTCTTTGGGAGCGAGCGCAATATAAGCTGGCTCACTGACTGGGGTGCATCGTGTTGCCAGCAGCAACAGCCCAGCGGGACTCCAACTCGGAGTCGGGACCGGAGGCATCGTGGACCTGTGAAAACCTGAGCAGAGGCTCCACACCACTGAACTCCCAGGAACTGAGGCCACGCTGGTCATACAAGGGCTGCACCGCGGAGACTAGCGAGAAGTGCTGAAAGCAGGGCGCTCGGAGAGCACTAAAAAACACACATAGTGGTATCCTGGGAGGACCAGTGGGCTCTGGTGAATACAGAGTTAGTGGCGGAGGTTACCTGCAGAGGGGTCCGCCGTCAGTACTGCAGCAGTTGCCGGCGGTCAATACTGGAATGAACATTGGACTTGCGCTCAGGACGCAAGGATGAAGGTGCCTGAGGTGTGGTGAGCGAGGTGGGACCCGAGGCGGTGAACAAAGCCTGCCCCACAGAGTTTAAAGCCAGAGAGAGGTCCCCACACACGCAGCCACTAAAAAAATGGGTGTCTGTCACACCGGGCATGGTGAGAAGCACTGTGCTGGAGCGCGACAGCAAGGGCGGGAGACCTCCATCGATGAGTGTGGTGTGGTGGGGTCAGAGCCTTTGGATGGTTCACCCTGGGGTGGCAGGATCACACATAATCTCCAAACCTGAACACCATTAGCCCCAGAGGAGAAAAGTGAAAATTGGGGACAAACAGCGGCCCAGAGCTAGACTGGGACCAGGCGCGCTATCTCCCTTGGAAGAAAGGACACACCATACAGACAGACCTCCAATGCGGCGAACAGGTGTGGCAGCGGTAGTGGTGCAGACCTGTCCCCCAGACAGCGCATAGCTAACTCTTGACCGGAGGTACCGACTGGTAGGTGGAAAGTAATCGGAGAACGTCCCCTGTGGGAGAGGCTCCACCACCGCAAAGATGGGCAGGGGAGATAAGACTCAATCCAAGCTTTCTTTTGAGCAGAAACGATCCAAATCTCACGATGCTACCACGGGCGACAATTACAAAAAACAATTTGATGGACAGAATGTAGATCAATGTCTTACATTCACCCCAGTACAAGGATCTGGGCCTAAATCCATCGTTTTTTGCACTCCACACCACCCTGGGTTAGATAATGGCTTTATGCAAATCAGCTCTGACCCTGTGCCCCATGGGAACAGTCCAGTCCGAACTACACAGCCATATCTTTCCCAGACCGGAATCAAGCATCCGAGGACCGGACCGGTTTCGAGGTAACACCTCTCATCAGCCCGGCTAGCTTGACTCCAGTGGTGTGGAGGCTCTGGGACCCTCGTCTGAGCTACCCCAGTACACTCAGGGAGAAAATTACAAAAAACAATTTGATGGACAGAATGTAGATCAATGTCTTACATTCACCCCAGTACAAGGATCTGGGCCTAAATCCATCGTTTTTTGCACTCCACACCACCCTGGGTTAGATAATGGCTTTATGCAAATCAGCTTTGACCCTGTGCCCCATGGGAACAGTCCAGTCCGAACTACACAGCCATATCTTTCCCAGACCGGAATCAAGCATCCGAGGACCGGACCGGTTTCGAGGTAACACCTCTCATCAGCCCGGCTAGCTTGACTCCAGTGGTGTGGAGGCTCTGGGACCCACGTCTGAGCTACCCCAGTACACTCAGGGAGAAAATTACAAAAAACAATTTGATGGACAGAATGTAGATCAATGTCTTACATTCACCCCAGTACAAGGATCTGGGCCTAAATCCATCGTGTTTTGCACTCCACACCACCCTGGGTTAGATAATGGCTTTATGCAAATCAGCTCTGACCCTGTGCCCCATGGGAACAGTCCAGTCCGAACTACACAGCCATATCTTTCCCAGACCGGAATCAAGCATCCGAGGACCGGACCGGTTTCGAGGTAACACCTCTCATCAGCCCGGCTAGCTTGACTCCAGTGGTGTGGAGGCTCTGGGACCCACGTCTGAGCTACCCCAGTACACTCAGGGAGAAAATTACAAAAAACAATTTGATGGACAGAATGTAGATCAATGTCTTACATTCACCCCAGTACAAGGATCTGGGCCTAAATCCATCGTTTTTTGCACTCCACACCACCCTGGGTTAGATAATGGCTTTATGCAAATCAGCTCTGACCCTGTGCCCCATGGGAACAGTCCAGTCCGAACTACACAGCCATATCTTTCCCAGACCGGAATCAAGCATCCGAGGACCGGACCGGTTTCGAGGTAACACCTCTCATCAGCCCGGCTAGCTTGACTCCAGTGGTGGGGAGGCTCTGGGACCCACGTCTGAGCTACCCCAGTACACTCAGGGAGAAAATTACAAAAAACAATTTGATGGACAGAATGTAGATCAATGTCTTACATTCACCCCAGTACAAGGATCTGGGCCTAAATCCATCGTTTTTTGCACTCCACACCACCCTGGGTTAGATAATGGCTTTATGCAAATCAGCTCTGACCCTGTGCCCTATGGGAACAGTCCAGTCCGAACTACACAGCCATATCTTTCCCAGACCGGAATCAAGCATCCGAGGACCGGACCGGTTTCGAGGTAACACCTCTCATCAGCCCGGCTAGCTTGACTCCAGTGGTGTGGAGGCTCTGGGACCCACGTCTGAGCTACCCCAGTACACTCAGGGAGAAAATTACAAAAAACAATTTGATGGACAGAATGTAGATCAATGTCTTACATTCACCCCAGTACAAGGATCTGGGCCTAAATCCATCGTTTTTTGCACTCCACACCACCCTGGGTTAGATAATGGCTTTATGCAAATCAGCTCTGACCCTGTGCCCCATGGGAACAGTCCAGTCCGAACTACACAGCCATATCTTTCCCAGACCGGAATCAAGCATCCGAGGACCGGACCGGTTTCGAGGTAACACCTCTCATCAGCCCGGCTAGCTTGACTCCAGTGGTGTGGAGGCTCTGGGACCCACGTCTGAGCTACCCCAGTACACTCAGGGAGAAAATTACAAAAAACAATTTGATGGACAGAATGTAGATCAATGTCTTACATTCACCCCAGTACAAGGATCTGGGCCTAAATCCATCGTTTTTTGCACTCCACACCACCCTGGGTTAGATAATGGCTTTATGCAAATCAGCTCTGACCCTGTGCCCCATGGGAACAGTCCAGTCCGAACTACACAGCCATATCTTTCCCAGACCGGAATCAAGCATCCGAGGACCGGACCGGTTTCGAGGTAACACCTCTCATCAGCCCGGCTAGCTTGACTCCAGTGGTGTGGAGGCTCTGGGGCCCACGTCTGAGCTACCCCAGTACACTCAGGGAGAAAATTACAAAAAACAATTTGATGGACAGAATGTAGATCAATGTCTTACATTCACCCCAGTACAAGGATCTGGGCCTAAATCCATCGTTTTTTGCACTCCACAACACCCTGGGTTAGATAATGGCTTTATGCAAATCAGCTCTGACCCTGTGCCCCATGGGAACAGTCCAGTCCGAACTACACAGCCATATCTTTCCCAGACCGGAATCAAGCATCCGAGGACCGGACCGGTTTCGAGGTAACACGGGCAACGACACATGGTTGCAGCCCCCACCAAGTGACGACTCTGACTTGGACATACGCAGCATGCATAAATCAATGGAAAAATCCCTGCAGAGCGGCATCACATCACTAGGCACAAAAATGGACGCCCTTTCATACAGAATGGATAGAATGGCGGACCGTCTTCACAAGCATGCCGAAAGGCTATATATGTCTGAAAGGCGACTAACGGAGGTAGAAGAAGCGCATACCACCTTAGATGCGGACCACAAACAACTCGGGAAGGTACTGCGAGTCCTGCATGACAAGACTGAAGATCTGGAGGCACGTTCTCGACAATGTACCCTACGAATTACAGGCCTGCCTGAGACCACCCCCACAGGGAATATGGAGCAGTTTGTGGAGAAGCTGTTGGTGACATTATTGGGAGAAGGAGTATTTTCTACAATGTTTGTGGTGGAGAGGGCGCACCGCTCCCTGGGCCCCAAGCCGCCAGTGGGCGCTCTTCTGCAACCGATAATTGCGAAGTTGCTTACCTACCGGGATACAGCCCTCCGTATAGCCCGAGAGAAGAAAGTCTTGAGATACGAGGGCTCCGAACTGTCGTTATACCCAGATTTCACTATTCGTGTTCAGGAGGCTCGTACACATTTTGTTCCTTTAAAGAAGCAGCTTCGAGATTTAGGCATTGACTACGCCATGCTGTACCATGCAAAATTAAGAGTGAATAGACAAGGACGGTCGCACATTTTTACTGACCCCAAAGCATTACGGCAGGCAATCAAAAGCTGGTCAAAGGAACAGCGTAAGAGCCTGGAGAGACGGCTACTGGACGAGGCTGCCGGAGGCACGTTGGTTGAACAGGACTGATACAGAGACACTGTGGCATTCAGATGAGTAAGGTGGAATGGAGGGGTGGGCAGGGGTGGGGAGATGGGGTTTGGGGAATTGCGATTACGACGGGAATAGCAAGTTCGAAGAGTGCCATTGGTGTATTATAATAGGACCTGAGGAATGGTGTTGATGGGACTTCGTCAGAGGCAAGTCTGGTCGGGCACAGCGTGCGGAGACACTGAGACGTAGGGACAGTCGAGCCGTGCACTGAGCCAAGTGTGGTAGGAGAAGGACAGTGAAAACAGAGTAACGAAGTACATACAGACGAGGTCTGTTCAATGGTAAATACTGTACACTGTTGTTGACAACGCACACGAGACAGGGCTAGGGAAAGAGAATGTTGTTTAGTGATAGAGTTTGACACATGGAGCTACCTCCTCCCACGAGTGCCTTGCACAACTGTTACAACCTAGGAGGGAATTTGAGTTGGGGGAGTCGAGAGGTGGGGGGGGGGGGGCGTACTCCGGGTTTCCATGCGACCAAGTTGGGAGAGGTTAGCTGTGGGAGGGGCGTGGGGAGGTCCGGAGGAAGGTTTTTGACTAAGGGATGTTGGGGTGGTTGGTTTTTTGTTTTTACCTACGGTAAACTATGCACGAGCACACATCGGGCCAGGATGCAAGATGAGAGTAGACAACAATGATGATGACAAATAATGCAACCAACACACGCTGCCCGGTAGATGCTATGCGGGCTGTGACATGGAATATTAGGGGGTTAATGATCATCGTAAGCTTCGGAAAGTGCTTAGCTATCTAAATAGACAAAACGTTGATAACGCCCTGCTCCAGGAAACACATCTACCACAATTGAGCCCTAAGCTGCGCAGTAAGGGACTGCTAGGGAACTCTAACTCGGCGGGATTCACAACGCATGCCAGGGGGGTACTGACTTGGATTAACCCCAGATCATCCTTCAAAATTACACAGCTACATGCAGATGTAGAAGGGCGTTACTGTAGTGTAGTTCCTATATTCCCAATAGGCTCTGCGCATTGGAATAATATATCCTACAGATTAGACGTAGGACTGAAGTCGACTAGGTCTTTATCGAATATATTAGACTTAATTGTGAGTGCCAGCTAGCTCAGAGATCACTAGAAACTTTCTCGAATACACAAGAAGGGATTAGTTTCTGATAACCGCTTAAACATGGCAACTTTGTTTCCCAAGAATAAGAAATCTATCTCTAGAGTCGTGAAAACAATAGATAGCTATTTCACTCAGTCAATCGTGCATGCTTCGTTTCACCAGAGGTGCAGAGAAATAATCGAGGCAGGTGTTTTCAATAAAAGTATTTATTGAACAGTCTTCTTTCTCATGCATAGGAAATGAACTGCTACAATCATAATACTGGCTGTAAAGTACAATGCGTAAAGTACGAAGAGTATTATAAAGTAATACTGTAAAAGCATGGTATGGTTTCTAAGCCATATAAAATAACATAAAATATATACATTAATAAATAATGACTAAAATTACTCAACTGGTGCTTCTAAAATATGCCAACCCCGGTGTACCTAACCTAGGTCTAGTACGAGGGAAGAAGTAAGTGAGGTGTAGTTTAGTTTTAGTGTTCTTTGCCAAGAATCTACTCCAAGAATTCTCTAACAGCCTGATTCATGTACATGCCGTTTTGCGTGTCCCTAATAGCGAATCATAGCGAATCGCTATTGCGGACACGCAAAACGGCATTCATGTAGGAATTGCTACTTAAATAGCGATTCCTACATGTTCTTTATTTGCGAGTAGCAATTTGCTACTCGCAAATACTCCCCAATCATTCCTATGGGCCAAGAGGCCCATTGGAATGAATGGGGATTTGCGAGTAGCAATTTGCTACTCGCAACTGAGATAGCGATTTTAAGGGTGCCAGGGGTGTCCAAAGGATGCCCTGTAGCACCCCTAAAATGCACTTTTGGACAGGTGTTGCGCACACACATGTCCAAAGGACATGTGTGTGTGGTACATGCAACTTTGAATGATGCTTTTAAAAGCATTTTTCTGAGTTTTTGCTATTTACCGACAGGTCTGATCTGTCGGTAAATAGCGGCCCCAAAAGTCCAAAATCGCAATTTTGTTGTGTGTCATGAATAGCATTTGAGGAATCTCTATCAGAGATTCCTTAAATGCCATTCCACGCAAATATGCGAATTCTTACATAGCGTTTTTTGCATTTGGTATCATGAATACCAAATGCAAAAATTACACTCGCTAAGGGTTCTGAGAATCTGGCCCTTTGCGAGTGCAATTTACCTACATGAATCAGGCTGTTAGGGTCTAATCAGCTCCGTACCTTGGATTAGAATGAAGGAGGTCTTGTATCTCTCTCTCAGGACTCGATTTCCCAGCAACCCTCAAGGGTAGCCTGGAAACAGTGGAGCTGGATTTCTCGGCAAGAGAAATGACAGCGTCTCTCTCAGTGCGTCTGCTGGAGGGTCGGCTTTCTTCGGCACTTGCTGTAGCAGTAGATAGTTGAACTGCTCCAAACCACAGTGTGTTTGCCTGGGCAAGTGTGGGCATATTTATACCTTAAAGGTGCCGAGATTGACGTAAGGTTGGACATAATAACGTCATCAAAGACTCAGTTCTTTGAAAATTCCTTGAGTTCTTGGATAAATCAATATTCAAGCAAGGGGAAGTCCCTGACTGCTGAAGGCGGGTTTTTCCAAGAAATCGTTGTGGATTCTCGGAACTAGTGGAAGTAGCCATGCCATATTTGGACTGCATAGGCGTAGTCTAAATATGGTTACGATTTCTATGCCTATATAAGGTTAGGGTGATTTATACCTATATATGGGCATGAATCGGGAAAATTACACTAGGGTCCTAGATTCATATACAACACCCACTCCACTTTAATATGTTCAACTTTACTAATTAATAAGCATCTAAACATATCTAAAGCATGTGTTTACAATCCCAACCAAAATACATGAAATGCATTTGGAGTGGCTGAACAGAAAAAAATGAGTATGTCTATAGTACGCATTTAAAGGAAATGATGTCATTTTAAGCATAAAGTATGATATTGGTAATGCAAACTGAATGAATCATGTAATTACATTTATAAAAATGGCTCTTAAATACAGAAGAAAAAGGTTGAGACCATCTCATAGCAGAATTTAAAAACTGTTTTGGTTTCGAGGACAAGGCCAAATATTGTCACTAGGAAGTGTTTCAAAAATAATTTCTTGTTCTCTAAGATTAGCTGTACTTTAAGCAGATTACTCTGTGCCAAAAGGAAAAAGTTCAATTTCGAAAAAAGTTTAAATTAAATTGTTGAAAAATAGAGTTCCCAAATTAGAAGGTTTGTTTTTGAAAACTGAAGGTCGAATTTCAGAGTTCATGGAACGCTGTGTCTAGATTTCAAAAGTTATTCTCAGTGTCAGGAGAAAACATCAAATCTTCTAAGCTGGCAAAGAAATCGTCTACCACAGTAAGTGAAAGTGGAACTACTTCATCAAGTAGATCAAATGTGCACAGATGAGAAACATTGGCGTCAGCGTCAGTTGCCGCGTTAGCATGTTCATATCAGATGGTACCTGTGTGCCTGTTGTTCCTCGTATCTCACCATCAGTTAGACTTGCCGGTGAGACCTCAATGAATGCTGTCATCAGGATTGGCAGCCCTTGGGGGCAACACGATGCATGAGTAGTTACCGGACCTAGCAAGGCGTCAACATCCAATGGCAGTACTGATGGAAGTGTAAGACAAATGTCCAACATGCATTCTCCTATGCAAAGCAGGCATCGTAGAACAGGAAAGATGCAATCTTGCCAGATTGGTCTGAACGAAAGAAACCAAGTGGTATTCAGATCTCTTAAAGGAGCCAAGCCAAGAATTTGTGTAATCCTGTCACGATACCGCATGGCTAGGAGAGCTTGTTCCATGGTAGTCTGGGTATCGTTGGTGACTGGACTTGCCATACCGGAGCAGAATAAACAAAAATAGAATTCCTACTACGAGTCCCAAAATGAGAGGCAGGTCGCCGAACACAGAGTGCACGAAATTTGGAAAAATGCCGAGGACTGCTTCAAAGGGTGCTAACAGTCCCAAAAAAATCATTTAAATACATGTGTGATGCCGCTGGTATCAGACATGTTTAAGATTTGACCTAACATTTCTGCGAAATGTACTGGGCAGTTTGTTGATAATAATGCATGTATCTCTGCAGAAGTCCTGGCAACTTGCAGATCATACGTTTCTCTAGACAAGGTCAGTGGCACAGTTTTTTGCAAAAGAATGGCTGTCATTCTGCTTAAAGTATCAATTCGTGTAGAAGAGATATTCAGTGAAGGCCATAACGCCGACTCCCTGCC
The DNA here is from genome assembly GCF_964263255.1 of Lissotriton vulgaris. NCBI lineage: Eukaryota > Metazoa > Chordata > Amphibia > Caudata > Salamandridae > Lissotriton > Lissotriton vulgaris. The sequence continues at coordinate 70,856 of NW_028249163.1, forward strand.
TGTCTGGCTTTTTGGATACAATACTTGCATACAATAAGTGACCCTGGCTGACACACTAACTAGATATGCTTTTCCTGGCAACATGCCACAACAGCTGTGATCATTGAGCATAACGTAGATGCCATTGAAAAGCTGCCTGAAAATTGGTTCTATCAATGCTGCTGGTGAACCGTGCAGGTGGCAAGAGAGGTTATTTGAAGAACCTTCGCAGGCTCCGTGTTAATTAAAACCTTTGCATAAAAGTGTACCGCTTAGTGAGGTATTACAATTTTTACTACTAAGAAACACTTCCTTTCCCCCACTCCAACATTTGTGTGTGTATGGTAAATTCCAGGTTGACTGAATGTATCCTTTACCAAACCTTTCATACAGGCCTGCTGGTATATGTTGCAAGCAATACTGAAATTGGAAAATCGTCACTGGTATCGTGATGGTGCCATGTATTATCCATTCCAAGACAGGTTTCTCAGAAAGGGTTAATGGTAATCTTTCCAGTTTTTCTATGCTCAGCACCATATAGTCTGCTCCTCTTTGTGCCAACCAGATTTGTTTATCTGTAAGGTTAAACACAGTAAACAATGACGTGGTATTGATTAGACGCCATGGCACGTAGCCTGAACGCCGATTTTGTAACGTCCAGCCTAACAGCAATATAGAACGTAATTGAGACTGGCCATGTTGTAACATTAGCAAGTCCTGCTCTATTATGTCAATGGCAGATGATACAATGCTGTCCAAAGAATAAATTCTGGAGGACAGAGTCGTTAACCCATTGTCCACTACAGAGAGAGCTTTCTCTAAATTAATACAATCAATTTCTCGTATTCTTTCTACAGTTTCCATTTGTTTGATTTTCCATGCTTCATTGTAAGCAGCGTATATACCGGCGTATATGAAACGTTTTTTGACGTGGCTTACGAGGTCCAAGTAAGAAGTCTCGTAAATCAACGCCTTCTTTAAGTAAAGATAAGTGTTGTTTAATTTCTGGAAGTGTGGATTTCTGTAGCCACTCAAGGCATAGTTTTCCTACACTGTAAGTTGTTACTATCCCTGGATGTTGTCTCTGGGAGTATCTTGGATCTGGCCTATTCACTGTGAACCCTTGTATTTTCTTCAGGAATCTATCTTGACAGTTATTAGTGTCTGTGGGCCAGATTAACCATTTTTCCCAATCAGGATTAGTTCTGTTGTGTTTTAAAATCTGTTTTACGTCTACCTCCTCATCTGTAGTGCTATTACTATCAAGCAAGGTCCTAGGTATGGACGGTTTGTTTAAATCTTTTATCTTAGCTAAGCCAAGACAAGATGTTTGTTCAATTGTATCATTTAAAAACATTATTTGTTCCGGGATAATGCAGGCTCTGAAAAAGGCTTCTAAACCTTGTACCTGCCAATCTTTTGTGCCCCAGACAGTTTTTGTCTCAATGTTGTCTTTCCAAAAGTAAAAACCTAATGTAGACAGCTGAGCATAAAGGTTTGCAGAATAAATTTGTTTAGTATTGGTCAGCATGTTTTTCATTCCTGTCTTATTCATATTTTTGAAATAAAACGTTTCTGGATTTATGACATTAAACCCTGAGAAGAATGGAAACTTTTCATAAATTGTTTTTGAGCTACCCTTTGGTGGCATTGGGCAATGTTCCCATTGATTATAATTAAAAACATTTCTAGGGTTTGTGCAAATAATCGTGACCATAATGATTAAAACAATACATTTGTTCATAATCTGATGAACCTTCTAAGTATTCATGTTTTGTGAATTTAGCTGACATTTCTAATTCTGTCATCATGTTATTAACAGTTTCAAAGTCCCAATCATCAGAAAATGTGCTGGGTGAGACAAAGTCACATAAGAAATCTTAAACTGGTGTGGAATCTTCAACAGTTCCACCGGGCCATAAATGTCATAATCAGTTGTGTCCCATGCTATACCACCAGGTATAGGAACGTCTGTGATGTTCACTGATGACAGGTCTCTTCTCTCATGATAAGATGATTTGTGAGGTTTCAGGAGCAATTTGATGTTCTTACTTGCTGTGTCCATTGTACTGTATTTTCCATCTATCATTTTTCCCAAACTTAAAACAAGGATAAGCCAAAGTAGGAGAAAAGGTACACCTAATACAATCCAAAATTCAACCCATGGTGAAACCAGATATGTATCTTCAAGTTGATGAAAAAGTTCTGTTATCTTTTCTTTGAAATTTCTATTTGCTGGCAAATTTTCAGGTACACTGGGATCCTCAGAAAATGTATCAAAGTTGATGAAATAGCCAGAGGCAGTTCTGTCAATTGTTGGAATGTTATGTTATGTTATGTTATGTTAATTGTGTCTTTTATAGTGCTCGGCTACTCGAAGAGTGTCCCGGAGCTTTATTAACAACCTGAAAAAGACAAACACAACACAGAGATTAAAGGAAAATGGAGTCAGCAAAAAAAGGGAGTCTAAGAGGCAAAAAGCCAAGTTTTCAGGCCTTTCCTTAAGGCCAGCAAATTTGAGGTACTGCGCAGTGTCAGGGGCAGAGAATTCCAAAGCTGTGGAGCCCGGGACAAAAAGGAGCGACCTCCAATACGGGCCTTCTTCACACGAGGAACAGTGGCAAGAAACATCGACTCTGATCTCAGAGATCATGACGGATGATAGAAGGCGAGCCTCCTTTGAAGGTATTTAGCCCCCGAGGCATAGAGGGCCTTGTGTGCAAGAGTTAGGGCTTTGAAAACTATCCGCTTCCGGATAGGCAGCCAATGAAGAGACTGCAACAAGCCAGAGACTCTGACTCGCATGTGCAGGTCAAAAAATGGTTTGCGCTGCCGCATTCTGGACCACCTGCATCCGTTGCAGGAGATATTCCGGCAGGCCAAGATATAGGACGTTGGAGTAGTCCAATCTTGAACCAATTAAGGCCTGTACCGTAGTCCTCCTATGGTCCTCAGATAGCAAAGGGAAAAACTTACGAAGCATACGGAGGAGACCAAAACAGGTGCCAGTGAGGGCAAGGATCTGAGATCTTAAAGTCAGGCCGTTGTCAATTTTGATCCCCAAATTCTTAGCCAACTGAGACGATCGCACCGGAGGAGACATGTCAGCGGGCCACCATACCTGCCAGTCTGGATCGGATTGACAACCGAAGAAGAGTACCTCCGATTTGTCTGAGTTGCACTTGAGGTTGTTTAGTTGGAGCCATTCAAAAACAGCCCCAAGGCACTCACGGATACTCTCTCCATCAAAATCCTCTCCTTTCCCACAGGTAAAGAGCAGCTGGGTGTCGTCGGCATAGGATACGATCTGGGCGCCGAAAGACTCAGCCAATGCCGCCAGAGAGGTCATAAAGATGTTAAAAAGAGTCAGGCTCAACACAGAGCCCTGCGGGACTCCGACTCCCAATGGCGGCATCTCAGCAGAGCTAAAGGAGGCCCAGACCGTTTGTCGGCGGCCAGCCAAAAATTATCTAAACCAGCTAAGCACCGTCCCCCTCAGACCGATCTCATAAAGTCTGACGAGCAAACCCTCATGGGGGACGGTGTCAAAGGCCGCCGACAAGTCAAGCATTATCAGCATGGCTCTGCCACGCGAGTCCAGCGTCTCCTTGATGGCTTCGGACACCTCCAGCAGCGCCGTCTCAGTGCTAAGATTAGGGCGAAAGCCCGATTGAGTGGAATGAAGTAGATCGTGTGATTCCAAAAAATTAGAAAGCACAGTGTGCACGTGCTTCTCCACGATCTTAGCCAATGCAGGAAGGAGAGAAATAGGCCTATAATTGGCCAAGACCTCGGGATCTAAACCAGGCTTCTTAATGAGGGGAATGGCCATAGCCTGTTTCCAGGCCGATGGGACCACCCCCTGGCTCAAAGAGAGATTCAGGAGGGGATTCACCAGCGGATTTACCACCGCCGCCATCTTCGCCAGAAATTTGGCCGGGCATGGGTCGAGCGGCGAACCCGATTTAAGATTGGCCATGAGTGTCAATGACGAAGGAGCTGAAATAGGCGGAAAGTCTGTCAGGACAGACTCTAGGGGGACCGATGGAACTGGTCTGTCCTCAGAGCAAGGGGAGACAACAGCCGGCCTCAATGGAAAAGAGTCCTGAATCAGCTTAATCTTAGTAGTGAAAAAGCTGGCGAGATCCAACGCCCATGTCTCGGTGGGGGCGGTCTGGGTCGCATTCGACCGTGGGGTAATGAATTCCCTAACGATCGTGAAGATCTCTTTGCATGAATTAGAGGCACCTCAATCCTCCTAGCAAAGTAACTCTTCTTCTCAAGGAGGATATCCCGATGATAGGCCTTGACCATGATTCTATAATCGAGTCTGGCTGCAGGATCGTACTGAGCCCGCCAGGCCCTTTCAGCCACCTTGCATTGCCTGCGGCAAGCAAGCAGCGCTTCAGTGAACCAGGGAGCAGAAACCCGTTTAGAAAGCGAACGAGGAGCCCTCGAAGGGGCCAAATCATTCAGCCTGTCCACAAGCCAGGCCTGCAGAGACTCCAGGTCCCTATTTAAAACCCCCGTGAGAGGGCAAGGGTGTTCGCACAATGCCTGCGCCAACATTTCTGGGGTCACCTGATGGTATGCCCTCAACGTTGATCCTTGCTGTCTGGGGGCACTGCTCGGGGGTTTCTTATTCCCCAGTATATGAAAATTGACCAACCGATGATCTGTCCAAAGGACCAGCAGAAGTGCCGTCACCTCTATGGGGGACGTAGAGAAGACCTGATCCAAAGTATGGCCTTTATCATGCATTGGTTCAAAAAGATAGGGGGCTAGGCCCAGGGGGGCCGTAATATCGGACAGTTTGATCACATCTGGGTCCAAAGCCTCATCCATGTGAAAATTGAGATCTCCAGCCAAGATACAGTGGTCAGCTCTCAGGACCGACGTTGACATGACAGACTGAAGCTCATCAAAAAAAGAACCAACTGGACCAGGGGGTCTGTACACTAGCAGCCCTTTCACCGACTGATGTGGCGCCAATGATAGAGAGAAGGCAAGGGATTCAGACCCTTTGATAGCCTCAGTGGGAATAATTGAACATACAACAGATTTCTTCACCACGAGTGCTACACCTCCACCCCTCCCTTCCAGTCTATCTTGCCTATAAATATTGTATTCTGGAGGGATCGCCATAGCGATATCGGGATTGGAGGAAACTCCTAACCAGGTCTCTTTTAGCATCAGGCACACCGGTTTTTCCGTGGTCAGGAGGTCAAAGAGCTCCTGAGTGTGACTGCGCACTGACCTGGTGTTTAACAGCATACAGAGATGCTTCACAGTATCCGTCTCCCGATTGGGGAGTGTCCGTAGAGCATTGCCAGGCGACCAGCCGCAGCCCGGGCATCTCCTCTTGCCCCTATGGCGACCAGGGAACACCTTATAGCAAGCACACAATACCTTTTGTAAAGACCGCAGCTTCGAAGATGTATAGCAGACCATAATCGCACCCGGTAAAATTGGTCCAACAGATCCAGCCCTCCCGCCGCTCCGACCGCTTCCGAGACGCTGACGGGCGCAGACGGGCTGGACTCCGGCGTGACTCCGGCGTGACTCCGGCGAGAACGCTGCGCGAGAACGCTGCGCGTAGAATGGCTGCTTTATATACAGGTCGGCGTGTCCTTATGACAGCTGATCTGCTACCCCCAAATGGCCAGGCGAGGAAGAAGACTCACCCAAGATGGCGGCCAAAGCTGAAGTGACCCGGGACCCGCCAAGCGCGGTGAAAGACCAATTATAGTGCAGGTGAGGAAGCGCTATCCTGAGTAAAAGCAAGGTAAAATGAAATAAAAGTAAAGCAAATAGATAACAGGGATGTTTTAAAAACGCTGCCGCGTTCGTAAATAGCTCGCCCTGCAGCGCACTACAATGTTGCAGTGTCAGGGTCAGGCGTCCGAAGTAGATATAAACAGAATGGCCCGCCTAGAATGCCCCCCTATATACAGGTCAGCGTGTCCTTATGACAGCTGATCTGCTACCCCCAAATGGCCAGGCGAGGAAGAAGACTCACCCAAGATGGCGGCCAAAGCTGAAGTGACCCGGGAATTGCCAAGCGCGGTGAAAGACCAATTATAGTGCAGGTGAGGGAGCGCTATCCTGAGTAAAAGCAAGGTAAAATGAAATAAAAGTAAAGCAAATAGATAACAGGGATGTTTTAAAAAAGCTGCCGCGTTCGTAAATAGCTCATCATGCAGTGCGCTACAATGTTGCAGTGTCAGGGTCAGGCGTCCGAAGTAGATATAAACAGAATGGCCCGCCTAGAATGCCCCCTTATATACAGGTCAGCGTGTACTTATGACAGCTGATCTGCTACCCCCAAATGGCCAGGCGAGGAAGAAGACTCACCCAAGATGGCGGCCAAAGCTGAAGTGACCCGGGACCCGCCAAGCGCGGTGAAAGACCAATTATAGTGCAGGTGAGGGAGCGCTATCCTGAGTAAAAGCCAGGTAAAATTAAATAAAAATAAAGCAAATAGATAACAGGGATGTTTTAAAAACGCTGCCGCGTTCGTAAATAGCTCGCCCTGCAGCGCGCTACAATGTTGCAGTGTCAGGGTCAGGCGTCATAAGTAGATATAAACAGCATCTGGATTGTTTGGAATCGTTGGAGCTGCTTCTTCCTTTGTCATATTTGTATAGTCAGAGGCTATATCATGTATAATCTGGGGGGGAGAAGGAGGAAATCACTAGGTCGCCCTCCTAGGACATGGCATAAGAAAATGAGAGCCCCAAAATTTTGGGCTCCAAGACCTAGTTTATGTAGTGGTTGCTAATCAATTTGATCAGTGAAACCAAAAGAAAGAAAAAATTCTTTCTAGTGTCCCCTCACTCACCGGGGTTGCCCCACGGTGACATGCTTCATCATTGGGGCCATCCCAGTTCTCTACGAAAAGGGGCGTGCTGCGACTGACGAACTACGTAGGAGCACTTTTTTTGTGAAGGACTATGTGTGGTGCAAAAAGTGTGGTGGAGTGGGTGTGAGTGAATTAAAATACCATACTAGTGGGCCTCAACAATTTTATTCTGCTCCTAGGTCGGTATATTAAAAATGGGGTTTGTCACTGTATTCCAACCTGTAATAAGGAATGGATCAGTGCACAGTCGACATGTTTCAAGCTACCCCTAGCTTTTCTTCAGGACCATACAGGGACCAGCCCTGTATATGCCACTCCTATAGGCCCTAGATAGGGATTAATATAAAATGAAACTCAAAGCAATATGTAATGCTGCTAGCAATAATAGCATGCGTTATTAGATGTAATACATACGATTGTACTCAATCCTGGTTCTGAAAAGATAATAACATATGATTAGTGGTTTTACCCTCCTTCCAGAATTGGAAGAAAGGTTCACATAATGCTCCTTTATGACGCATACTTAATTCAATATAGTGGTTTTGTTGCACCATATTGGTGCGTGCAGGCTTTCCGGTCCAGTGTGTATAAAAAATTCATGCAAAGTGGTCGTGAATTCACACATATATATAACACAGGACCTAATGTGACAAGTCCAATAGACACACTTAAAAACATAACATGTAAAAAGGATTTCAATATTCACTTGAAAATGTGTGTGATAGCACTTCATGGTCACGGAGGGGGGCGGTGTCACCCTTTGGAATCTCTGCTGGGAAATGCGGGAAGATCGAATATAAATTACGTATGGCCGCGTGATGGTCACAACAAGCTTTTTCAGAGAATCATTTTGGACGGGTTTCCGAATTGGAAATCTCGTCTCCGGGGGATTTAAGACACTTACTTCCTTATTGATGAAGCCGCGAGGAATTACCTAGCTGCTAACCTCTCCGGACCGCATATTGATGTGCGTTCCTGAGCGGTGATTAAGTAAGCCTGATACTTCCGGGAAAGCAACGTGGATGAACTAGAGCCTGTCCCGTGGCGGCCATGTTGAGAGTATGCTTTTTTGCACAGTCAATAAAGGTTGTTCTAAAGGACTGTTGCAAAAAAGACCACCAATGCAGGCGGATCTCCTGGTTTTTCCCGTATGATGGCTAATATTAGTAAAAGGATCGTTTTTATGAAAAAAGGAAGTTAAGAAAATTATTTCAGTATGATTCAAATTAAAATAAAATACAGAAAACGGGCTGTAGGCTATGTTATCATAGTGGTGGTGTTAATTTTAGACGCTAATACTTATGTACAATACTCTGTAGTAGTATTGGTTTGATTAAATCATTTTAAAAAAAAAACTTTTTAAGTTAAGGGGGTTTGGAAGTTATATCTCGAGAGTGGTAGTTATTATTCAGTGATGCCCATCTGTTCGTGACTAAATCATAGAGGGTTATTTAGATGTAAATACATACCCTCATAATTCAAAGAATGGGCTATAATTACTGATGGATATAGAGGATCGCCAAAAGGTTGCGTGTGTTATAGCTCCTCACAGTTTTGGCAGAGTTCGCCCCCTGATCAAGTCATCTCGTGAATGCATTCCAGGGGATGTCATCGTTAAGTCCCTCTGTATCAGTACGGAGTTGGAACACCCATCTTTGTTCACGTTCATGTAGGATTCTTTCCAGATTCTCTTTGTTTTTTACACCTTCCAAAACCACCCACGTGAGGTCCTTCGGTGTATGGTGTTTCTCAATAAAGTGGGTCGTCATGCGTGTGGTTGCTCGTTTGCAACGGATGTTACTCCTATGCTCCACTATGCTCCACTGTGCGTGTGCTCACCTTTCTTGTAGTCATACCTATATAGTGCAGGTTGCAGGTGCAGGAAATTAAATAAACCACCCCACTTGTGTTACAGTTTGAAAATTGGCGTAGCTCCCAAATCAAGTTGTTATTGAAAGTTACCAATTTTGTTGTTGATGTCAAATGGCAAACACTACAATTGTTGCATGGATAGTGACCGTTTGGTAATGGATGTAGTCTGGTAGTGGTGTCAGTTGGTCTCGGTCGGGTATGGACTAAATAGTTTTTTAGATTCATACCTCGACGATGACTAAACATGGGCACAGGTATATTGAGGTCACCGCTGTTGATTATTGGCCAATGATTTTTTATTATCTTGGTTACTTGGTCTGATACTTTATTACAAGAGGTAATACAAATGGGTTTTTTGTTATCAGATAAGTTCTTCACTTTGGGTTCCAATAGGGTGTCTCTGTTATTGTTGCTTGCTCTCTTGTTTGCATCTTTGATCAATTTATTAGGATATTTTCTCTCTTTCTCTCTTTCAATTTTTTACTTAGATCTTCCGCTTGTGTCAGGTAATCTTTTTTCTTGTACAGTTCCTTCTCAACCCAATCGCTTTCCCGAAAGTATCAGGCTTACTTAATCACCGCTCACGGAACGCACATCAATATGCGGTCCGGAGAGGTTAGCAGCTAGGTAATTCCTCGCGGCTTCATCAATAAGGAAGTAAGGGCCAGATGTAGGTAGCCTAATACCGGTCGGAAACGGCCGAAAATCGGTATTTTCGGCCGTTACCGACCGGTATTTGGATTATGAGATGTAGGTCGCCGAACATTTACAGATCCGGTAAATATACCGAATCGGTAATATTTCCGAATCGGTAAAATTACCGAATCGGAAAAAATACTGAGTCGGTAAATGTTCCGAATCGGTAAAATTACCGAATCAGAAAACATACCGAGTCGGTAAATGTTCCGAATCGGTAAAATTACCGATTCTGAAATTACGAAATTGAAAAAACCACAACATCGAGATGTAGGTGAGCCCAAAATTACCGAATTACACCAAAATTCAGTAATTAAGAATCGGTATTTGACATGGATTGCAAGCAGGTGGTAATTAGGTGCAGCCTATAAAAAAGGGCCCCAAAATGCAACACTGGAACCAGAATGGCAGCTTTTTACGTCATAGCAAGACGGCTAAGGCTACAGGTAGCAGGTGAGAGGGTATGGTGAGGGGAGGAGCAGGTCTATAGGCAAAGTATTACACTCTTCCAATTGACAGAGCCAGAGATACTGCAGAGATACAGACTGCACCCTGAAACCATCATGGACCTGATCAGGGACCTGCACCCACTCCTGGACCACCCAAGACCAAGGGCCCACGCCATCCCACCCCATGTCCAGGTGCTCTGTAGCATACACCTCCTAGCATCTGGGAGCTACCAGAGTGTTGTGGCTGCGGTAGGTGGGGTGTCCCAGAGCTGCCTGTCGCGTTTTTTCAGAAAGTTCCTGGATGCCATGATGCAAAGAATGGATCATTACATCCACTTCCCAGACACTGATGCGGACTTGCTCAGGACCAAGACTGACTTTTACCTCATGGCAAACTTCCCACACGTGATTGGCTGCATTGATGGGACCCACATCCCCATTTGCCCCCCAGCTGCCACTGAGCACATATACAGGAACAGGAAGTCATCACACACAATTAATGTACAAGCAATCTGTGATGCCAAGTACATTATCACCGATATAGTGGCCAGATACCCAGGAAGCACCCACGATTCATATATATTCCAAAACAGTGGGATCTATACCCGCCTGACAGCGGGTGAATTCGGGGAAGGATGCCTGCTAGGTAAAGAAATGGGTGACACTCCCTTGATAGATGAAGCAGACATATGTCAATGTGTGCATCTGAGTAATGTATCTTTTTTCTTCCACATTAGGGGATAGTGCATATGCACTCCGTTCCTTCGTCCTGACACCCTACTTCAACCCCACAACACCCAGCCCGAGACATTACAATGTGGCACATAAATCCACCCAGGACATCATTGAGCGCACCTTTGGCCTCCTGAAGAGCCGGTTCCGCTGCCTCCACAAAAGTGGGGGGGCACGGCAGTACGCACCTGTAACATGCTGTAAGATTATTGCAACCTGTGCAATGTTGCACAACCTCGCAACTAAGAGGGGTACAGAGGTGGAATTGGAGGACTATGAAGACCATGACGATGAGCAGGCACTACCAGCAGCCAACACAGTAGGAGTACCAACACCCACAGACGGAAGCCAGAGATGGGCAGAAATCACACACAACTACTTCTGAGTAAGTATCGAGACAAAGCATGTGTAGTACGTCAATGCACGTAGTTTATTTTGCACTACGTAGAAAAGACATGAGCCACAAATGTCACATACTAGTGTGCCTAGCACTACTGTGTGTACGGGGGTTACCTCACCCTCACATGTCCAACTGTGTATGGCAGACTCACTGCTTGCGCTCATAAACAGCCCCATGTGATGCATGAGGTTGGCTCACTTCCAAGTCTGCTGTGCCAGCGCCGGCACTCTGGCATCTGCTACTCCTCCTTACTTCAGGGACAGGGGTGCTGCCCCTGCTAGTAGCGGTATCTGTGTCCCTGACACCTTCTGCTCCTGTGGTGGCTGACTGGTTTGTCAGCAGCACTTCCATCGCTGTAGTGACTCTCCCCATCCCCCGTGTGAGATCAGTACAACAGTGCACCAGCCCCTCCTGCATCGCAACTGAACGGCGACACATCAGTGCAGTTGCAGTTGCAAGTTGGAGCATGCCGCTTGTCTGCTGGTGCGTACGATGGCTCTCCCTGCGCCTTTGTACACGGTCCTCACGTAGTTCCTCACAGAGTGTCATCACACACTGAGACATGTCCCTGACTCCATCTGCCATGTCCCTCATGCTGTCTGCCATTGATGCAATTCCATTTTTCATGTCACTGAAATTAGTGTTCAAAATGCGCATTTGTCTATGTAATGCACTTATCCCTTTTGCCTGCAGGCGCTGCACCTTCACCATTGTGGTCTCAAGGCCTTGGAACACATCCTCATCACGGCCACTGGCGCCTGACTCCGGGACCCTACGACGTCTTGTTCCACCGGATCGCCTGACAGGAGTGGATGTATGACCTGGGGCATTTCCTGCCATTGACTGCATTGACTCCTCACACTCCCCTTCCTCATCCAAGGATGTTTGTAGGATCCTATGCAGGGGACCCTCATGCCTCACGGGCCTGAAGATTTCTGACACCTCTGTGTCTGCTGGTGTGTCTGGTTGTTGTGACTCATGTAGTGGTGAGTCAAGGTGTACTGGAGATGCTTCCAGTAGGATGGTGTCGTCTATCTCTGGAATGTCAGCTGCTTGTGTGCAGGGTGCTGTAGGTCTTGCACTACTGGGCCCAGCATCCCTGCCTTCTTGCTCACTCCTATCCCTTCGGGGATGTGTCTTCTCCCTCACCTGCTGTGGCCTGCGTGATGTCTCCCCTGTGGACAGATATGGACAGTGTCTTAGTGGTGCTTTCACCGTGTACATCACTATTAAAATACATTTTTATATCACTATTTTCTGCTCCTCCCATGTCTCTGATTGTATTGTGTGGCATGCCTGACAACATTTCATGTTGACTACTCATATGGGTATTCTTAAGACTACCACTCCCATAATGCATTGCAGGTGAATACTAAATTCAGTACTGGATTCCCTCAATACGTAGCCACATTGGGGGAGGAACACAGGCAGGGGGTGGGGGATGATGGACATGTCCCTTACCTCTCTTAGCTGCAGCTCGGGCTGAGCTGTCTGCATCACCAATCCCCAAAACGCACTCTGGCTCCAATGTGGACTCCACAAGCTCTTCCAGGTCCGTGAGAGGAGGTGCCTTGTTCTTCCCTCCACCTGTAGCATTGGCCTCCTTGCTTCTTGCTGCCAGTTTTTTCTTAGTGATGATCCTTAGATCGTACCATTGCTTCTTGTGGTCGTCTAATTCCCTGTTGGTCACTCCTATGGCATTAATTTTGGTCTGGATCCCCAGCCAGGTGTTCCTCTTGACAGCCTCTGGTACCTGCAGGGACTGCTTTCCAAAGATTTTTGGGTAGTGCTTCATTACCTCCTCCACCAGCACCTGAAGTTCACCAGTGCTAAACTTCATCTTCCTCTTCCTCTCTGCACCTTCCCTCTGAGAGTCTTGGGGATCCATTTGTTTCTCCTGTAGGGCTCTGCTTCACAACAGCCTGTCTCTGTGTAACTGCTCTCCTGTGTGATCAGGTACACTGCACCTGCATGGGAGTGGCCACTTCCTGGTTGTGGGGTGGGGTCAATGCACGTGATTGGTCTATTGCTCTGTTGGTTGGCGGAGGGGCGGGGTGGAGGCACCTGATTGGTTGATACTTCAACTGCCTGATATTTTGTATCCCCGACTCTGTATTTACCGATTCGGTATTTACCGATTCTGTAAATACCGATTCAGTAGATTCAATGCATTCCTATGGGCCTCCGGGCCCATAGGATTGCATGTGAATTACCGATTCGGTCTTTGCCGTATCGGTAAATACCGAATCGGTAAATACCGAGACGGGGTTACCGAATTTTACCGATTCGGTATTTTTTTCAGATTTTTTACCTACATCTCGTTTCCCTTTTCTAAAATACTGATTCGGTAAAAATCAGTATTTTAAAGTCGGTAAAAATGTCTTACCTACATCTGGCCCCTGGTGTCTTAAATCCCCCGGAGACGAGATTTCCAATTCGGAAACCCGTCCAAAACGATTCTCTGAAAAAGCTTGTTGTGACCATCACGCGGCCATAAGTAATTTATATTCGATCTTCCCGCATTTCCCAGCAGAGATTCCAAAGGGTGACACCGCCCCCCTCCGTGACCATGAAGTGCTATCACGCACATTTTCAAGTGAATATTGAAATCCTTTTTACATGTTATGTTTTTAAGTGTGTCTATCGTACTTGTCACATTAAGTCCTGGGTTATTTATATGTGTGAATTCACGACCACTTTGCATGAATTTTTTATACACACTGGACCGGAAAGCCTGCACGCACCAATATGGTGCAACAAAACCACTATATTGAATTAAGTATGCGTCATGAAGGAGCATTATGTGAACCTTTCTTCCAATTCTGGAAGGAGGGTAAAACCACTAATCATATGTTATTATCTTTTCAGAACCAGGATTGAGTCAATCGTATGTATTGCATCTAATAACGCATGCTATTATTGCTAGCAGCATTACATATTGCTTTGAATGTCATTTTATATTAATCCCTATCTAGGGCCTATAGGAGTGGGATATACAGGGCTGGTCCCTGTATGGTCCTGAAGAAAAGCTAGGGGTAGCTTGAAACATGTCGACCGTGCACTGATCCATTCCTTATTGGACACAGTGACAAACCCCATTTTTAATATACCGACCTAGAAGCAGAATAAAATTGTTGAGGCCCACTAGTATGGTATTTTAATTCACTCACACCCACTCCACCACACTTTTTGCACCACACATAGTCCTTCACAAAAAAAGTGCTCCTACGTAGTTCGTCAGTCGCAGCACGCCCCTTTTTCGTAGAGAACTGGGATGGCCCCAATGATGAAGCATGTCACCGTGGGGCAACCACGGGGAGTGAGGGGACACTAGAAAGAAGTTTTTCTTTCTTTTGGTTTCACTGATCAAATTGATTAGCAACCACTACATAAACTAGGTCTTGGAGCCCAAAATTTTGGGGCTCTCATTTTCTTATGCTATATCATTGTAGACAGGTGTTTCTTAATGAACTGTAATTTGGGTTTCAAGGGGTACAGGTTCCATGGCTTTGTTGCATAGTCCTTCTTTTCTCACTGCAGGTTTATCAAAGGTGATAAGTCTTTCAGTTTGAACCTCTTGGATCGTAGCAAGATTTGGTTGTCTGCTACATCTTGCGAGTCCACTTGGCCTACTACTTATTATGGGCCACATGATGCGGTTTGACCAGGTCGATCAATACAACTCTGTTCCCCCTTTTACCAGCAAGGGGCGATTGTAACACTGACCTTGTTCCGTGGATTGCTAAGCCAGGTACTGCTTTTCTGTAAGAAGGCCCAAATTCCTTCTTCACCGCAATCTTTTCCCTGACTTGATCCCCAATCTTTGGAATCCAGGCAGGTCTTGCTGGGACAGTTGGTTTTTCTTCAGTGGTCGTTGGCTTTTGTGTTGTGTTACTCAGACTTCTTCTTGTTTCATTTAAGTCCTGCAAAACAGCCAAACGATCTTTGTTATCAAAGGGTTTTTGTTCCACCACTGAAGTTTGACGATCGAGGTCTTCAATTATCATTCTAGTACCAAACAGTAATTCATATGGAGTGATTCCACCCAGAGAATTTCTTGGCAGATTGCTAAGACTACGTTGGACACTTATTAGGTGTTTGACCCACCCATCACCCGAACCTAATACCCTAGCTGTTATAGATTGCTTTATGTCACGGTTTTTTCTTTCCACTACCGCATTTCCCTCAGGATGGAATGGACTTGAGTACCGCAATGCAACGCCCAAACTGCCCATGGCCTCCTTGTAAGCCCGAGAGCTAAACGCGGGACCCTGGTCAGAATGTAGCATGCCGACTGCGTTTGTGCCGATAAAGACTCCCAAATCTTCAATAACAGTTCGGGCATCAGCCGAGCGCTGAGGCCACATCCAAATGAATCTTGTCCTAATAGTTTTGGGACCGCATCCGTCCATGGTGACGTCTGCGTGTAGATAGTCTAATGCTGTCTAACATTGGTGTCTGAACTGGGCTGGCTACACTGTAGTCAGGTATCTGGTGGTCTTCAAAGCTATGATATCCGTAACAGGTATCGCAGTTAATTCCAAATTCGTAAACTTGGACGCTCATTCCTGGCCACCAGTACATCTCTTCTAATTCTATTAGAGATTTTAAGATCCCTTGATGTGTCAGACCATCTCCCATATGTGCTTCATAAACCAAAGCACCTCTCCGGTTCCTGTTTGGAATAACTCTGTCCCCCACTCCAGGGATTCGAGCAAAAGGAACAGAGTTTGCATCAATTATGTATGTATACGTGAGTGGATAGTTTAGAGGTAATGCTGCATAGCCACCTTTCATTGAGGCTTTTACTGCTAGCAATGTTTCAGCATCTATGTCTGTTTTTGTATGAGTGATTGTAGCTACGGAAGCCGTTTGCACAGCTGCCTTAGCTGGTTCATCAGCCTATGAATTCCCTGCAACGTGAACGCCATCACGCTGATGACTCAGTGTATCAATCACGTGAGTCTTTTGTAGTTCTTTGTGAAAAAGAACTACTTGTTCCCAAAGCAATTTATGCTTAATTGTGCCACTTTTTGCGTCTTTGAAACCGTTTGGAACCCAGTACTGCAGATATTCATTGTAAGACTGGACGCAGTAATACGAATCGCACACTATGAGTGTGGGGAATTCGCAATCGGCATTTTCAAGCACCATCTTGAAAGCCTGTAGTTCAGCTCGCTGAGCTGTATAGTCTCAGAGTGTTTGAGTTTTAGTGACCATAGGTCGAAATTTACCTTCGCTCCAGCGACCTTTAACAATCGCGCACGCAGCACCATAGGTTTGTTTGCTCCCAATTGCGGGCTGTGCTGATCCATCTGTATAAATTATACATCCGTAATGTTCTAGCGGCAGAATCTCGGTCGGCAGAGGACATTCGTGTTCGTATTGTAGGAATTCTTGTGTTTTCAAGTAGAGGTCAAAAACATATTCAACGTCTGTTGCAGCAAGAGAGTTAACCCTTTGTATCCATCTCCGATGTAAAGCCTTAGCATTTGGAATGTTCGCTTTCATTACTGCCTCTAAAGCAGGTACAGGTGTAACGATCATTATGCGTTTACCCTGCGCGAGAGCTCTCTCTTTTGCTACTGCAGTTTGAACCGCTGTCAGAATTTTTTCTGTTGAAGTGAATTTCATTTCAGCTTGTGTGTACAAGTGTGATTTATATGCTATTGGTACCTTTTCACCTTCATTAAAGGTTAGGTATGTGAATAAGCATCTCCCTGGGATGATTCGGATCACAAGGTTGCACATGTTGTCGCGTGTCTATAACTGTGTTTTCGCTAACATGTCTGTTTGCACTGAATGTAACATTTCTATGTGTTTTGGAGTCCAATTAGTTGGTTTGAAATCAGGTTTGATTAGTTCGTAGAGAGGTTTAACCTTTTCTGCGTAATTCAGAACGTAAGTTCTTCCAAAATTCAGGAAACCTAGAATTGACTGTAAGTTTTTCAGCGTCTTTGGAGGTTGGAGCAGCGCACATTTCTCTAGAAAGTTTGCTGCCAGGCTTTTGCCTTCACTTTATAATTCGTATCCTAAGAATAGGACGTTGAGGTTGGTAAATCGTGATTTCTTAAAATTGAATTTGTACCCCTCAGAAGCGAACCCAAGTATTATGGTGTTCACTCTTTTCAAGTGCACGTCCAAATCGTTGTCTGTAAGATAGATGTCCTTGACATAAGATAATGCCTCATCATCATACGTTTGTAGTAACTCTGTTACTCTTGCTGAAAATAACCCTGGACTATTCTTGAATCCCTGGGGGAGATGGCAAAATTGTCCCCATAATTGAGAAAGCAGTCAAGTACCTGCTTTCTGGTGCTATGTTTTGACAGAATTTTTTTTAGATATATCTAATGTGGTTTTATATTTTTTCAGCACAATGCTATTCATCAGTGCTACATTGTGTGCATTTTGTACTGCAAAAGTTTTGCAACAAGAGTTTAAATGTATGTAGTCCAAAACAAGACAATATGCAATGTCTGGTTTGGTGCCAGGAAACAAAGGATTGTTCATAGATGAGGTGCATGTTTCAATCACCCCTTGGTATTCTAGTTGATCTAAGATCTCCCTGACCTGTTTTTTAGCTTCTTGTTTAACTTTATACTGCTTTGTGCAGTAGGTTGATTTTTTAACTGGATTTTGTGGTGAGGAGAATCCTCATCCCATGCTACATGATTTTTATATAATGCTGGAGCCTGGGCTACTGCCCATTTCCTGGCATATGTGTATTTTTTATGAATCGGAATGTTATGTGAAAAGGCTGGCATAATTATCTTTTCGCCATGTGGGCACTCCCTGACAAATTCAGGTGGCCAGTCTTGTTCAGCTAGAAGAATGTCATAACCCCTAGATAGCTTCTCCCAAAAGAGTGCTTTTATTTTCCTAGGTATGTCCCTCTCCATCCGGAGTGTTACTTCATATAACTTATGGGGTACACTAACCCTGGTGTCGGCAGTTTCAACTTGAATGCATTCATTCATGTCCACTGTCCCCAGAAGATCCTTCAAGATCTTGCGAGCTATGGTCACTTCTGCTGCGCTGTCTAGCATTGTCTGGGCCCATTCCCCGTTCTTGAGTTGTGTCCTCAAGATCCTCGGCATGTCTGATCTTCACACTTGCTACCTTCTTCTTGGTGAATTGAGTTTTCTTATTTTTTGGAACGGGCTGATCGTCTTTGGACTTCATGCGTTCTTCTTTCTTCTCTGATCGTCCACTTCTTTCGGATTTCTGCGAGGATGTCTGAAAGGTACGAGAGGAACGTGTATCAGTATCTTGATATCTATCAGGTTTTCTCAAATTATCCCTATTCTGAGGTTGTACCTCTTTTCAGAGGGCTCCCGTTGGGGAGACCTACCTCCCCGTTGGGGTGATCTTCCTCTGGACTGAGAACGCTTCTCTCTAGGAAGCGTCTGTTTACTATTTTCCCACTTCTTTTTAGGAGTAGTGAGATTATGTTTAATAAAAACCTTTTCAGGATTTTCTGTTAGTTCGGGTTTTAATTGTTTCCCACCCAAACTATCTCTAACTAGTTCTTGCAAGTTCATATGGTTGCTCCGTTATATCTGTTTCTTTTAGTTGTTGACGGATTGCCACTGATGCTGCTTCACCTTTGATGTTAGCTAATAGTATAGCTGAGACCTGTTTGAAATCTTTTAGTAATTTTACACCAAGATTTAAAGCAGGTTCTGGTCCATATTCATTTTTAATATGTCTTAGGACGTCTGGTATTACCGCCATAGACGGAACACCATGTGTTTTTTGTGTAGATTGAAGCAAAGACTGTACCCCAGGTGTCACAGTCCTCCACGTGTAGTGCAATCCCCATTGGTAAGCAGATTGTCAAAATTCTGTGTTTCTCATTAGGTGTACTATCAGGAAATACTGCCTCTATTTGAGTAATTTTTTGAGATAACCAGAACGGAATTTGTTCCCTTTTTGCGGGCAATTTACCAATGACTTCTTGTATATAGTCTGTGGTGTAATTTTGTTTGTGTTCCCCTGGTGAGGGGTGTGCTGTGGAATCCTTACAGTTGCTTGGACTGTTAAAGTCCGCATGACATATTGAACCATTTGTCTATGTATTTTTATTAACTGTTTTAGCTGAGCTAACAGTTCTGCACCTGTCATTTGTTCAATGTCAGGATGTGGTGTATAGCTGGCTAGTACCGGCCATGTTGCTCCTGGTCTACCTAGTGGACCGAGCCTGGTAATGTGATTTTGATGTTGTAGGGAGCCTTTAAACCAGAGCTGATGCTCTTGGTAAGTTAATGGAATTTCAATGTCCTCATAAGGAACGTATTCCACTGGAGGTTCCTCTACTTTGTAGTAGTGGAACTCCTGTGTTACTGCATTTGCTGCAAGAAACTGAATCCATGAATAGAATACCTCTGTCTGCCGATATTCACGTGCCTGTATACCAAAGATTACTTTACCACCTATCGATGATACTCCATTATTTATGAGTTTGTAAGTTATAGTTTTTCTTACATTTGCCGGGATGATTATAGCATTATTGTCGTTTTGTCGGAGACTCGTGCTGTCTAAAACTGCTTGAGCAGCTCTAGCTAATTCTTCGTCACTATTTATTATTTTGTTGACTGAAAGTTTGCAGAGCAAGTTTCAAAGAAACAAAGATAAGGTGCACAATATTTTTGGAACACTGTATCCTTCAACGTTGAACAAACCAAAACTAATACATAGAATTTTTCGTCCTACTCAGTTTACGGCGGATATTATATCCTTTTACCCACTCCAGACGTCTATTGGAGTATTTTACGGGAAAAAGGGGTCTGTGTCAAAAGCACGATTGAGTTACTCTAGTATCTAGCGTTAAATTATCGCCTTACCAAACGTTGGGCGCCATATAGTGTAGTTCCTATATTCCCAATAGGCTATACGCATTGGAATAATATATCCAATAGATTAGACGTAGGACTGAGGTCGACTAGGTCTCTATCGAATATATTAGACTTAATTGTGAGTGCCAGCTAGCTCAGAGATCACTTGAAACTTTCTTGAATACACAAGAAGAGATTAGTCTCTGATAACCGCATAAACATGACAACTTTCTTTCCTAAGAATAAGAAATCGATCTCTAGAGTCACGGAAACAATAGATAGCTATTTCACTCAGTCAATCGTGCATGCTTCTTTTTACCAGAGGTGCAGAGCAATAGAGAGACGGGCATTTTCAATAAAACTATTTATTGAACAGACTTCTTTCTCATGCAGAGGAATGAACTGCTACAATCGTAATATTGGCTGTAAAGTACAATGCGTACAGTACAAAGAGTATTATAAAGTAATACTGTAAAAGCATGGTATGGTTTCTAAGCCATATAAAATAACATAAAATACATACATTAATAAATAATGACTAAAAGTACTCAACTGGTGCTTCTAAAATACGCCTACCCCGGTGTACCTAACCTAGGTCTAGTACGAGGAAAGAAGTAAGTGAGGTGTAGCTTAGTTTTAGTATTCTTTGCCAAGAATCTACTCCAAGAATTCTCTAAGGGTCTCGATTTCCCAGCAACCGGCAAGGGTAGCCTGGAAACACTGGAGCTGGATTTCTCGGCAAGAGAAAAGACAGCGTCTCTCTCAGTGCGTCTGCTGGAGGGTCGGCTTCCTTCGGCACTTGCTGTAGCAGGGCGTCGGGCAAGTAGATAGTCGAACTGCTCCAAACCACTGTGTGTTTGCCTGGGCAAGTGTGGGCATATGTATACCTTAAAGGTGCCGAGATTGACGTAAGGTTGGACATAATAACGTCATCAAAGACTCAGTTCTTTGAAAACTCCTTGAGTTCTTGGATAAATCAATATTCAAGCAAGGGGAAGTCCCTTACTGCTGAAGGCGGGTTTTTCCAAGAAATCATTGTGGATTCTCGGAACTAGTGGAAGTAGCCATGCCGTATTTGGACTGCATAGGCTAAGTCTAAATATGGTTATGATTTCTATGTCTATATAAGGATAGGGTGATTTATACCTATATATGGGCATGAATCGGGAAAATTACAATAGGGTCCTATATTCATATACAACATTATGTAATATCTAACTGTCAAGGACGAGGCTTAAACTTAATAATTGTAAATGTGTATGGCTCCAATTATGACAGTCCTGAGTTTTTCATGAAATTGGCCAATGAGATCAAGACTTATGGGAGCGCACAGTTTTTGTGGGGAGGTGACTTAAATTTGGTACGTAACCCAGACCTAGACCAATCGGCAGGCCCTACTAGAAGACCGGTGGCTGCGGCGAGAATGTTGGATAGCATAATGATCCGTATGGACCTCTGTGATGTGTGGCGAGTACGCAACAGTGACAAGGGTGGCTTCACACATTACTCAGCTTACCACAATATACACACGCATACAGATTATTGGCTGGCCTCCTCTTCATTAATTCACCAAATCCATCATTGTGTAAAACGTCCGCGCACGCTCTCTGATCACTCCATATTATTGTTGGTACCGACCACTCCGAAGAAGACTTTGCCGCCGTTCACATGGCGATTCCCCCCTTACTCTTTACTAGACCTGCTATTCAAGGAGGAAATAGCAGAAGCCATAGAAACGTTTTTTGCAAAAAACATTAGCTCAGTTGACAGCTTTCAGACAATATGGAAAGCATTTAAAGTATACATAAGAGGCATTGCGATGTCTAAACATTCGGGAGTGCTTAGGGACATACGGAAGAGATTGACAGACCTAGAACAAAAGCTGAAAGACCTGGAGCAACATAAGATTGCCGGGGGCGGCATAGAACTAGGAAAAGAGATCAACACACTGATAGATGAATATCACAACGCTGCAGACAGCATAGTGAAACATATGGGCAAGTGTGCAACGGCCCACAGATACGGGGAGGGTGAAAGGCCGGGTTCGGTGTTAGACCAGATTATGAAAGCGCGACGTAGTAAGACACAGATCTCGGAGATTAGATCAGCGGAAGGAGCCTTGTTATCGGACGAAGCAGAAATTGCAGAGCGCTTTAAACAATTTTACTCTGACTTATACACTGCCCATTTAGATAGAGTGGACGAGCAAATTAAGGATTATTTGGAGCACATCCGATTACCATTTCTATCAGACACACATAGGAAGTTCCTGATGCATCCTACTGAGAAGGATGAAATGGCGAACCCCTTAGCGGGAATGAGAACCAAGAGTGCCCCGGGGACGGATGGCCTTACGGTCGCCTTTTATAAGGCCTTCATAGACATACTGCTCCTACACCTAGCTACATTATTTGATGATATGTGTTTCACGGGCACCTTGCCACAGACGATGGAGGAAGCTCTTCTGGTCACCATTCCCAAACCGGGGAAACCTGCTGAGGAATGCGGCTTGTACCGCCCCCTTTCACTACTCAACGTAGATACCAAGATATTTGCAAAAATATTGGCTAACAGGCTTGCCCCCTTGTCTACCATTTTAGTCGCTTTGGAGCAGGCTGGTTTCATAACGAATAGAAACCTCACAAATAATATTTGTACCGTGTTCGGTACCATGCAGCACGTGAAACAGCAAGCTAAAGCAATAGCAGTGTTTCTGGATATGGAGAAGGCCTTTGACTCGGTGGAGTGGTCCTTCATGAGGCAAGCGCTGACAAGAATGGGACTGGGATCGGTTTTGTTACAGCTGATAGGTATATTATATCACAAGCCCACGGCGCGTATTCGCCTGGGCGACTTGATCACTGACTCATTTTATATCTTTAGGGGGACTAGGCAGGGCTGCCCCCTGTCGCCATTGCCATACGCTCTGGAGGCAGAGCCGTGGTCATGTGCGTTGCATGAGTACCATGGAAATGAGGGAATCGGGTTCCCAACATACAGGATAGTGGTGTCGACCTATGCGGATGATATGCTGCTTTATGTGCGTGATCCTGAAAACAACTTGTCCTCAGTCATCAGGGAGGTTGTGCACTTCGAAGCACTGTCAGGGCTGAAAGCAAACTGGGCAAAGTCAATAGTGTTCCCTCTCACCCCAGCCACAGCAGAATTTGACATGGAGTACCCATTACAATGGTATACTGATTCTATTAGATATTTAGGGATTAGACTGCACACAGATTCAGAAATAGTGTTTAGGGAAAACTACGGCACAGCCATAGATAAGCTAGAGGACGATGTGGAGTTGTGGTCTCACCTCCCTTTGTCTCTACTGGGGCGAATCTCGATAATGAAGATGGTGGTTTTGCCTAGGATGTTGTTCTTATTCTCGAACATCCCAATAGTTTTACTGCGTAACTTCTTTCACAGGCTTAACCAGTCAATGATAAAACTGGCATGGGCTGGTAAACAAGCGAGGGTACGGTGGAATGTCCTTACACTGCCATACCATATGGGAGGACTAGAAGCTCCGGATTTTGAATTATATTATAGGGCAGTGCAGGGAGCTCAAGTGCACTCCTGGATCCACGTAGATGCGGATATTCCATTCCTCTGTATAGAAAAGCTGTTTGCTGATCCAATTCCGCTACCAGCTACCATATTCAAACCTAACACACACAGAACTGGCATTTTAGACTCCTCATGCCTTGCACAGTATATTGCAACAGCAGGCGGGAGCATTACTATATTCCCCAGATATGCCGATTGAATGGACACGATGGCTGGGGCCATGCAAGGACATAGGAGTAATACAGGCTCTTCGTACATTGCCAATAGAAGTGACCGGAGACCTCTTTCATGATAGGGTGGTTAATACCTGGGAACAAGTGGAGGAAGCAGCAGATGCTACCTCCCTGTTGAGCAGATTCCAGTACTCGAGGGTACATAGAGCTCTGCGCGACCTGTTAGGAGACGACTTAGCAGAACCCCCAGAGGTGCGGGAGTTGACCCACGTGATTAAGACCAAGTCTTCGCGCAAGATGATTACCACTATATACAAATTAGCCATATCACACAGGGAAAATAAATATACTGTAGCCAGGCTTGCCTGGTAAAGTGATCTACAGACACCGATAGATGACTCAATGTGGTCTAACTGCTGCATGAATATTAGAAAGATCTCGCTTCATGGCAGGCACAGGCTCATCCATTTTAAGTACATTAATAGGACCTATTATACCCCAGAGAGGCTATGCAGGTAAGGCCTCTGTGAAGAGGCGACTTGCGAGAGATGTCAAACTCCGACAGTGGATTTTATGCATTTAGCATGGCTATGCTTGGGAATATGTGCTTACTGGGTGGAGATCTTCAGAGAGTTGGGGGGAGTGGTAGAGATGGAACTCACGCCAGACAAGTAGTGGCGCTTCTGGGATACTCCAAGAAATTTCCCAAGGCAATACGTAGGATGGTGGATATTGGGCTTCTCATGGCCAAGCGTAGGGTGGCACTGTGTTGGATGAGAGGTCCTGTCCCAACACTTCAGCAATGGTCACACGATATGCTGTACTGCTGCATGCAATCAGAGAACTACAGCGAATTGCTCCCTCCTAGGAGCAGACCCAACATTTTTGGGGACTATATAACGCATATACGCTTAGCAGAGCGGGGGTTCGGAGAGTGGGGATGGGGAGGCATCCAGGGAGGTGGGGACAGGCTCCACTGATACCTCTAGCGGAGTAGCAAAGTTCCTGCTAGAATGCAATTTTTATTGTTACAAAGGGAGAAGCTGTAGCCTGTAATATATAAAAGGACCGGTGAGGGGGTGGGGTCGGGTGGGAGTGGGGTACCGAGGGAACTTGGTGGGTGTTGTAGAGAGTATGCTGTAAAGTTTCCGAACACTGAAATCGGTGATGAACTCTTGGGCTGTGGAAAGCAAGGAATATACTATTGTGGTTGGCCCCCAGGAATGTCAAGATGTGTTACTAAATGGATAATCACTGGGTCTTTGAACATAATTCGCCACCTGCCCGATCTGAGTTGTTGGCATATAGGCTGTGTAAGAGACCTACAGAGAAGTGTTTTGTAGGCCCGAAGGCCGTGAGCGTGCACTGAAGTACCATGGTAGGTTTCTGTGTATCGATGCAATAAAGTTTAATAAAAAAAAAGGGAAGCTTTGGGCCTGGCAAAAGGTTCATTCTGCAATGTCAAACTGGCAGTTTAAAGCTGCACACACAGGCTGCAATGGCAGGTCTGAGACATGTTGAAAGCACTACTTGAGTGAGAGGCACAATCAGTTATGCAGGCCCACTAGTAGTATTTAATTTGCAGGCCCTGGGCACAGGTAGTGCCACTTTGCGAGGGACTTACAGGACAATTAAATATGCCAGTTGGGTATAAGACAATCTCACCAGATTTTAAGAAGAGAGCACAAGCACTACTTTAGCTCTGGTTAGCAGTGGTAGAGTGTGCAGCATCCTAAAACCAGCAAAACCTTAGTCAGCAAACAGGTGGGTTGAAGTCAAAAGGTTAGGGGAAAAACCATGCCAAGGGTGCCAGGTCTTTGTTTTTTAAATTTTTTTGGGGGGGGTTTCATATGCAAACAGTAACAGCATTGCATGACCATAACGAAGTACAAAAACTATGGATGACCACAGTGCAGTTGTCATGAAGCAATATTGAACACACAAGGTTATGCATTAGGGGGTCCGTCTCTAAAATCTCCCTGCTGAAAGGGATAGGTGCAGCTGCGCTCTGATGTGTTGATCTGTCTAACTGGGCATAACTCCAAAACTGAGGAAGGAAAATAGTAATTCTGGCCTGGAGGCTAATGGAATCACACCCATGTAGGGTGCCAAGATCATCTGGAGCAAAACTCCTCTTAGGCATGAGGAGGGGCTCCACTATGGGGGAATCTTGGTCAGGCGTGTGGGTGTCCAGGCCTCGGCGACTGATCTGCTAATCGGCAAGGAGGGGCTCCTTAGTGAGTATACTGGTGTAGATTGCGGCCTATAGATGGAGGTCCGGCAGGCCTATGAGGGTAGATCTTGGGTACTGTGGAGAAAACACTCAATCCACAGAAACACAGAGGTGGCAGTGCCTATTTGCAAATGCACATCTATGTAATAAATCAGCAATAGCAGTGTTTCTGGATATGGAGAAGGCCTTTGACTCGGTGGAGTGGTCCTTCATGAGGCAAGCGCTGACAAGAATGGGACTGGGATCGGTTTTGTTACAGCTGATAGGTATATTATATCACAAGCCCACGGCGCGTATTCGCCTGGGCGACTTGATCACTGACTCATTTTATATCTTTAGGGGGACTAGGCAGGGCTGCCCCCTGTCGCCATTGCCATACGCTCTGGAGGCAGAGCCGTGGTCATGTGCGTTGCATGAGTACCATGGAAATGAGGGAATCGGGTTCCCAACATACAGGATAGTGGTGTCGACCTATGCGGATGATATGCTGCTTTATGTGCGTGATCCTGAAAACAACTTGTCCTCAGTCATCAGGGAGGTTGTGCACTTCGAAGCACTGTCAGGGCTGAAAGCAAACTGGGCAAAGTCAATAGTGTTCCCTCTCACCCCAGCCACAGCAGAATTTGACATGGAGTACCCATTACAATGGTATACTGATTCTATTAGATATTTAGGGATTAGACTGCACACAGATTCAGAAATAGTGTTTAGGGAAAACTACGGCACAGCCATAGATAAGCTAGAGGACGATGTGGAGTTGTGGTCTCACCTCCCTTTGTCTCTACTGGGGCGAATCTCGATAATGAAGATGGTGGTTTTGCCTAGGATGTTGTTCTTATTCTCGAACATCCCAATAGTTTTACTGCGTAACTTCTTTCACAGGCTTAACCAGTCAATGATAAAACTGGCATGGGCTGGTAAACAAGCGAGGGTACGGTGGAATGTCCTTACACTGCCATACCATATGGGAGGACTAGAAGCTCCGGATTTTGAATTATATTATAGGGCAGTGCAGGGAGCTCAAGTGCACTCCTGGATCCACGTAGATGCGGATATTCCATTCCTCTGTATAGAAAAGCTGTTTGCTGATCCAATTCCGCTACCAGCTACCATATTCAAACCTAACACACACAGAACTGGCATTTTAGACTCCTCATGCCTTGCACAGTATATTGCAACAGCAGGCGGGAGCATTACTATATTCCCCAGATATGCCGATTGAATGGACACGATGGCTGGGGCCATGCAAGGACATAGGAGTAATACAGGCTCTTCGTACATTGCCAATAGAAGTGACCGGAGACCTCTTTCATGATAGGGTGGTTAATACCTGGGAACAAGTGGAGGAAGCAGCAGATGCTACCTCCCTGTTGAGCAGATTCCAGTACTCGAGGGTACATAGAGCTCTGCGCGACCTGTTAGGAGACGACTTAGCAGAACCCCCAGAGGTGCGGGAGTTGACCCACGTGATTAAGACCAAGTCTTCGCGCAAGATGATTACCACTATATACAAATTAGCCATATCACACAGGGAAAATAAATATACTGTAGCCAGGCTTGCCTGGTAAAGTGATCTACAGACACCGATAGATGACTCAATGTGGTCTAACTGCTGCATGAATATTAGAAAGATCTCGCTTCATGGCAGGCACAGGCTCATCCATTTTAAGTACATTAATAGGACCTATTATACCCCAGAGAGGCTATGCAGGTAAGGCCTCTGTGAAGAGGCGACTTGCGAGAGATGTCAAACTCCGACAGTGGATTTTATGCATTTAGCATGGCTATGCTTGGGAATATGTGCTTACTGGGTGGAGATCTTCAGAGAGTTGGGGGGAGTGGTAGAGATGGAACTCACGCCAGACAAGTAGTGGCGCTTCTGGGATACTCCAAGAAATTTCCCAAGGCAATACGTAGGATGGTGGATATTGGGCTTCTCATGGCCAAGCGTAGGGTGGCACTGTGTTGGATGAGAGGTCCTGTCCCAACACTTCAGCAATGGTCACACGATATGCTGTACTGCTGCATGCAATCAGAGAACTACAGCGAATTGCTCCCTCCTAGGAGCAGACCCAACATTTTTGGGGACTATATAACGCATATACGCTTAGCAGAGCGGGGGTTCGGAGAGTGGGGATGGGGAGGCATCCAGGGAGGTGGGGACAGGCTCCACTGATACCTCTAGCGGAGTAGCAAAGTTCCTGCTAGAATGCAATTTTTATTGTTACAAAGGGAGAAGCTGTAGCCTGTAATATATAAAAGGACCGGTGAGGGGGTGGGGTCGGGTGGGAGTGGGGTACCGAGGGAACTTGGTGGGTGTTGTAGAGAGTATGCTGTAAAGTTTCCGAACACTGAAATCGGTGATGAACTCTTGGGCTGTGGAAAGCAAGGAATATACTATTGTGGTTGGCCCCCAGGAATGTCAAGATGTGTTACTAAATGGATAATCACTGGGTCTTTGAACATAATTCGCCACCTGCCCGATCTGAGTTGTTGGCATATAGGCTGTGTAAGAGACCTACAGAGAAGTGTTTTGTAGGCCCGAAGGCCGTGAGCGTGCACTGAAGTACCATGGTAGGTTTCTGTGTATCGATGCAATAAAGTTTAATAAAAAAAAAGGGAAGCTTTGGGCCTGGCAAAAGGTTCATTCTGCAATGTCAAACTGGCAGTTTAAAGCTGCACACAGGCTGCAATGGCAGGTCTGAGACATGTTGAAAGCACTACTTGAGTGAGAGGCACAATCAGTTATGCAGGCCCACTAGTAGTATTTAATTTGCAGGCCCTGGGCACAGGTAGTGCCACTTTGCGAGGGACTTACAGGACAATTAAATATGCCAGTTGGGTATAAGACAATCTCACCAGATTTTAAGAAGAGAGCACAAGCACTACTTTAGCTCTGGTTAGCAGTGGTAGAGTGTGCAGCATCCTAAAACCAGCAAAACCTTAGTCAGCAAACAGGTGGGTTGAAGTCAAAAGGTTAGGGGAAAAACCATGCCAAGGGTGCCAGGTCTTTGTTTTTTAAATTTTTTGGGGGGGGGTTTCATATGCAAACAGTAACAGCATTGCATGACCATAACGAAGTACAAAAACTATGGATGACCACAGTGCAGTTGTCATGAAGCAATATTGAACACACAAGGTTATGCATTAGGGGGTCCGTCTCTAAAATCTCCCTGCTGAAAGGGATAGGTGCAGCTGCGCTCTGATGTGTTGATCTGTCTAACTGGGCATAACTCCAAAACTGAGGAAGGAAAATAGTAATTCTGGCCTGGAGGCTAATGGAATCACACCCATGTAGGGTGCCAAGATCATCTGGAGCAAAACTCCTCTTAGGCATGAGGAGGGGCTCCACTATGGGGGAATCTTGGTCAGGCGTGTGGGTGTCCAGGCCTCGGCGACTGATCTGCTAATCGGCAAGGAGGGGCTCCTTAGTGAGTATACTGGTGTAGATTGCGGCCTATAGATGGAGGTCCGGCAGGCCTATGAGGGTAGATCTTGGGTACTGTGGAGAAAACACTCAATCCACAGAAACACAGAGGTGGCAGTGCCTATTTGCAAATGCACATCTATGTAATAAATCAGCTGGAAAGTAGTATATGTATCTATACAGTACAATGTGGTGCTCTCAAAGCAACAAGTCTCCCTTCACCCTCAAAGAGACAAAAAAAACTTGAAGGAAAAACTCCATCGAGTTCACAAATGGCACGCACATATGACGAGGCACACCAAATTAGTCAACATTGTAATGTAGGTAGTAGCCAATGTAGTAATCACATGAAGTCCATAAAATATTCCTTTCTCCTTATTTTCTTTTCTTCTCAAACATCCATATACAATAAACACACTGGCAGTTGACACGTATTTCGTCCAACTGGCTTTTGCAAGGCTAGACGGTAAAGGCAGAGAAATCTGGCACCCCAAAGAACAGAGTACCGGAAGTAATTGTGTAAGCGGAGATTCTGAATGCCTGTAAGCAGAAGTCGAATGTTACAAAACCAGTCATGCGACACAAAATTTGCCGGATCCCAAAAATTGTATATAATTTTTCAGACCAAGAACTTAATTCTACAGTAAGTCTTTTCAAGATATGATTTTTTTAAGTTTGCAAAATAAATCATTTTCGTAAGCAATTACGCACCATTGAAGAGAATGAGAGAAAATAAAAAAATGCATATAAAATCATTCAGTTGGATTTTGATGTTCACCATCAGGATTTGGGTAAGCAGTCAGGCCAGGCCCAATGTTCCATCAGCGGATTCTCGGAAGCGTCCCGGATTTGGCCGAGAGCTGGGTGCTGCGGTCGTTGATAGCTGGGGTGCTACAAATAGGTGGGCCACCTGAAAAAGCAGTGCACAAGGGGACTTAAAGGTAAGTCTGAAGGCTCTCACTCGAAACAGCAGGTTAAAAGGGCCTCAGGACAATGCAGACACAGCTGGTTCATCAATTCCCAAGCCAGACTGGCTGGGTGCCCTTCAAGATGTCTTGTAGGTATCAAGGACCCCCTGATATGGATAGGACTCCTGGGTCAGGGACAACAATTTTTATGTAACGGCATATACCCAGGCAGGTTTTAAGAACAAAAGCTGGCTAATAAGTAGGACATATACATATATACATAACTGATAAAAATTAATGCAATGGACTGGAATGATATCAAAAAAGATAATTTTTAATAAAAGATAAATAGATACATATAATTAACAAATTACACAATAAAAAAAATTCTATTAATGCTCATGTGGCTCTTTTTCAATTATATATTAGAAAGACATCATGATATATAAAAAAAGGATCTTTTTTCCTTTTATGAAGAATAGGGCTGTGTGTCAACGCGTTTCGACAAAGTCTTTTGTCTTCATCAGGACTAATCGATATTCAGCCACTTTTTCTAAATAGAATAAAACAATATTTAAGTAACGTTAAGATCACAGTGCATTGCTTTTCTTCAAAAATAGAATATTATTCGGTTGATAAAATTTTCCTAGCCAGACTTATATTGTAGTACGGGTTACATGAAAAACACATAGTTGGAAAACATACATAATACATATTTCATAGGCTTAACAAATAACAATACATCTATATCATTATAATCACAAACATATTCCTAGACAAATCTGTAAATGCTGAAAAGAGATTGGCGCAACATTTATGAAATTTCAAATCAGTACCCATAACTCTGACTGAGGAGTTAGACCAATTAACAAAAGATGTTTTTATATATTATAATCCCTATGAGGTCTATCTGACACTTGTTCAATGCCCTTCAAGATGTCAACATGGGTAGGAGCAGGTAGCATGGAGACGCGATTCCAGAACAGCTGGGCCACTCACAAAATGGGTCTCACGGGTCTTGATGTCTCTTGATGGGTGCTTTCTTCCTAGGTAGTTGAAGTCCGGATTGGACTCTTCGTCTCGGTGAATGCTACAGACAGTCCAGTACCCTGGGTATTGGTGCGGCAAGTCTCCGGTAGATCCTAGTGTCTCCACACTTGGAGTGGAGACAGATTTGATTCTCCAGGGCTGGTGTGCCACGTTTGGCTCGAGTGCTGCGTCGGAGTCGCTGGGGAGCAGCAAGTCAGACTACAGGGGAGTAGTACCTCTACTCTAAGGGAGTTCTTTGGTGATTTGTCGAAGGCTGAGATCTTATGGGGTCTTGGAGGTCTCACAGTTGCAGGCAGGACAGCACAACATGATTGTTGAGTCTCTAATGACCTGCTTTTCCATATACTTTGGTGCTTCTGTCAGTCAACAGGCCATTACTTACCACATCCTTTCTCAGGATCCAGAAAGACACCACATTTCACAATATTTACCTAAGAAAGGAATAAACACTAACAACAACAAACTAAAGATATAAGATGTTAGACTCGGCGGTCTCTAGTTGGCAGAGGTATACACTTCTGACAAATAGGGACTCACCTCCTCTAGTCAGGGCAAGGGGATCACACACTTAGATAACCCCTGCTCACCCCCTCGGTAGCTTGGCAAAGCAGATAGGCTTATCTCAGAGGCCGTGCGTTAAGCATTTATGACCACATACAGTAATAAAGTGAATACACTACAATGGACACGACGCAGTAGTATTATAAAAATACGGAACGTTTATATAAGGCTTAGCACAAGACCAAATACCGACAAAAATATACCACAATCTTAATAAATACTCTTGGAAGGAAGAACAATAGTTCAAGCGTAGTTTCTTCTTGGCACAAAGTCTTTAGTAACAAAAGCAACTCTTCTTCTTTAGATCACAGTTCTTGGCAACAATGTAACCAACACAGGAGTCACACGACGTCGAGGCAAAGTTAGTCCAAAGGTTCGGCGTCGACCGCGAGGAGCACTACGTCGAGCCCGGATTCACACAGACTCCACACAACACAGTACCTTGGAAAAGTGAAGCACACGATGATCAGCGGCGTCGAGAAGTCCGGCGTCGCGTCTTCGGCGTCGAGTCGGGGCGATCTGCAGCGGCGTCGACAGATGTCAGGCAGGAGCAGCGCTCACGAGGTGAAGCAGGATACGGCGCCGTTGACGATGTCGATGATGATGTTGCAAGAGTGAGCAGCGCTCACGGCGTCGAGAGGGCTCGGGGTCGAGGCGTCGGCAGTGGCTTCGCTACTAGCGTCGATCGGGCCCAGCGGCCGGCGTCGAAGATGCGGTACACGGGAACTGCACTCACGATGTCGAGCTGGATTCGGCGGCGTCCGTCGGCGTCGAGATTGCTGGATTCTTCAGAGGTGCTGGATTTTCAGGTTCCAGCAACAAGCACTTTTAGCAAACGGTGAAGTCCTTTAGCCCTGTGACTTCAACAGGAGGCTGGCACTCTTCCAGCCCTTGGAGATTTCCTTGGCAATGTTCGAGAGTACACACTCAGTTCCTCTCTCCTCGTTCCTTGGCAAAAATAAAGAAGTGACTGCAGCATTCCCCCCAGCAAAACAGCACTCTGGCAGAAGGGGTAGGCAAGTCCTTGGATCAGCAGGCCTCTTGTCCTTGGTTCAGGGTTCCTTGTCAGAATTGATTTAAAGTCTTGGTTCAGGGGTCCTTCTCTTATACCCCTTTTCGGCTTTGATCCCTTTGTCCATGCAGGGGAACTCCCCCTCATCCCGGGTCTGTAGTGGGTGTAGCCAGGCAGAGGCACCAGGCCGATTCACGGTACAGGGCTGGGTCCTCAGACGCCCAGCAGGAGGTGGAGCCAGTATTGTCACTGGCAGGAGCAGAGCTATCCGTCGCTCGGCAGGAGGTGGAGCCAGCATTGTATCGGGCAGGGCCGGCTATCAAGAGCTACTCTTCCCCTACTCTCAATGCAGATGTACCACTCACCCCACACTGACTCATTCAGAACTCTGGAGCCACCCAGCTCCTGTCACACACACACCAAACCAGCAGAAACCAGAAATAGTTAGACAAGAAAATAGCCACTTTCTAAAAGTGCTATTTTCAAACCCAGAGTCCAAAAACCATCCACCCAAACGGATGCGTTATTAAACCCCGAGTTCAGGGATACCAAACTCGACATTGCACCATGCTTCCCGAGCCAGCTAGGATCATACCATTAATAATCCCGGCAGCCCATTCTAACTAATGGAGAGCAGGCGACCTTACGATAGTGAAGTACGAACATGGCGGTAGTTCACTATCAGGACATGCCAACTTCGTCAGGATTGCCCTACCTTATACTTACAATGCACCCTGCCCTCGGGCCTACCATAGGGGTGACTAATATGAAGTTAAGGGAAGGTTGGGGGGACTGGCAAGTAGGCGTACTTGCGCAGTTCGCGTGACAGTACGAGGCTGCATGTAGGTCTAACAATGGCAGACCGGTAGACATACTTTTACTAGACCGCTCGTGTGGGTGGCACAACACGTGCTGCAAGCCCACTAGCAGCATTTCCATTTACAAGCCCCGGCACTCCGCGTGCACTAGACTAGGGACTGACAGTAAACCAAATAAGCCAAACATGGAATTCAATTAATACAAGAATTTAACATAGGGAGCACTTGCACCGCGGCACTGATCAGCTGTGGCACAGTGCCCAGAGCGATATACCAGCAAAAACATCGTAGCCAGGGGAGGCAAACAGAAAAAATGGAGGAGACACTCAAGCCAATGATGTCAGGTCTAACACGTGTCCCCTCCAGCTGAAATGTGGGGAGAACTACCCTTGACCTAGGGAGTCCTCATCACTAAGGCGGAAAAATCTATCCATCCCCTGTAGGGAAATGGACCACCTCAACAGTTTCGGATTCTCACCCCTCATCTGCATCAACCATCTGAGGGGACTGTGGTCTGTCTGAACCCGTAAGTGAGTCCCAAACAGGTAGGGTCTTAGCTTCTTCAGTGCCCAGACCACAGCAAATGCTTCTCGCTCTATCGCACTCCACCTCTGTTCCCTGGGAAGTAACCTCCTACTGATGAAGGCTACGGGTAAGTCTCGGCCCTCTTCATTCACCTGAACTAGAACAGCCCCCACGCCATGCTCTGAAGCGTCAGTCTGGACAACAAATTCTTTAGAAAAGTTGGGTGCCTGGAGTATGGGTGCCGTACACATTGCAGTTTTCAGGGTGTCAAAGGCCGTTTGACAGGCGTCAGTCCAAATCACATTTCGCGGCTGCTTCCGGGAAGTCAGCGAAGTCAAGGGGTGCACAATGTTACCATAATCCTTGACGAACCTCCTGTAGTAACCCGTGTGTCCTAAGAAGGCTCTCAACTGCGTTTGGGTTTTGGGCGGGGCCCAAGTCAGGATGGTATCTATCTTGGGTTGCAAGGGGGCCACCTTGCCGCTCCCTACTTGGTGCCCCAAGTACACCACTGAACCCTGCCCAATCTGGCACTTACTGGCTTTGATTGTGAGGCCTGCTCTGCGCAGGGCCAACAACACTTCCTGGAGGTGGCGCAAGTGTTCCTCCCAGCTGGCGCTGAACACTGCGATGTCGTCCAGGTAGGCGGCACTGAAATCCTCCAGTCCAGCCAAGACCTGGTTGACCAACCTCTGGAAGGTGGCAGGGGCATTCTTCATCCCAAAGGGCATAACCCGGAACTGGTAGAGCCCATCTGGTGTGGAGTCAAGGCGATCTGCCAGTACCCAGACGTCAGATCAAACGTACTAAGGTACCTGGCAGCCCCCAACCGATCTACGAGCTCATCAGCTCTGGGGATGGGGTGCGCGTCAGTCTTGGTGACTGAATTGAGTCCTCGGTAATCCACGCAGAACCGGAGTTCAGGTAAAGCACCAGGCGCCCCAGCCTTCGGGACCAAGACCACTGGGCTGGTCCAAGGACTGCTAGAGGACTCAACCACCCCTAAGGCAAACATTTTGTAGACCTCCTCCTTAATGTATGCTCTGACCTTGTCAGTCACCCTGTAAGCCTTGTGCTTCACAGGAGTGCTGTCCCCGGTGTCCACATCATGGACACACCAATGAGTGACACCAGGAATCAAGGAGAACAGATCAGGGAATTGTCCCAACAGTTGGCGACAATCTTGCTGCTGCTCAAGGGTCAGTGTGTCAGAGAGGACAACACCATCCACTGACCCGTCTTGCTCTTTTGCGTACAGGAGGTCAGGAAGAGGCTCGCTCTCCTCCTCCATTCCAGCATTTGTAGCTAGGAGCATGCCCACTTCGGACCTTTCTAAGTGGGGTTTTAACTGGTTGACATGCAGGACCCTCAAAGGGTTCCTGGGAGATTTCAAGTCCACCAAGTAGGTGACAACCCTCTTCTTCTCCACAACCTTAAACGGTCCAGTCCACCTGTCCTTGAGCGCACAAGGTTCCACAGGGGACATGACCCAAACCTCTTGGCCAGGCTGAAGTTCGACCAGAGTGGCATTCCGGTCATACCACCGCTTCATCTCTTCCTGGCTGGCCTCCAGATTTGCCTGAGCAAGATCTCTGAAGCGCCGAGTCTGGTACGTAAAGGCCAGCATGTAACTGTATACATCCTGCGGAGGTTTCCTGGGAGATTGCTCCCAGCCTTCTTTGACCACACTCAAAGGTCCTCTTACCGGGTGACCATACAAAAGCTCAAAGGGGCTGAACCCTAGAGACTTTTGCGGCACTTCTCGGTAAACAAACAGCAGGCATGGCAAGAGGACGTCCCATTTACGCCTCATTGGTTCTTCAAGACCCATGATCATGCCTTTAAGAGTCCAGTTGAATCTCTCAACCAGCCCATTACCTTGAGGGTGGTAAGGAGTGGTGAACTTGTAGGTTACCCCACACTCCTTCCACAGAGACTTCATATAATTGGAAATTAAGTTGGTGCCCCGGTCTTACACCACCTCTCTGGGGAACCCCATGCGGGAGAAAACACCCATCAGCGCCCGTCCCACCACGGGAGCCGTCACTGTTCGGAGAGGGATGGCTTCCGGGTACCGTGTGACATGGTCCACCAAGACGAGGATGAACCTGTTGCCCAGGGCTGTCTTGGGATCCAGGGGCCCAACAATGTCAATCCCCACCCGGTCAAAGGGGGTACTGATGACTGGAAAAGGTTGGAGGGGAGCCTTCTGCTTCCTTCCGATTTCCCACTTGCCTGGCAAGTGTGACAGGTTTTACAATGGATGTCTACATCCCTTCTCATCTGAGGCCAATAAAAATGGGTGACAAGCCTGTCATAGGTCTTGTCCTGCCCCAGATGTCCAGCTAACGGAACGTCATGAGCCAAACCCAGTAGGTAGGCTCTGAAGCGCTGAGGTACCACCAGCACACGGGCTGACCCAGGCTCAGCAGCCTTAGGCTCGCTATACAGGAGGTCGTTCTCCCAGTAGACAAAATGCGATCCTGACTGATCACCTGCGGTCTGGGCTGAGGCCTGCTGCCTCATACCCACAAGAGAAGGGCACACTTTCTGTTCTGCACAAAATTCTTCCCTGGTGGGACCACCATCCTGCTGCCAGTGGGACGGCTCGGGCAGGTCTCCCAGTTCAGCAACTGGTTCCCCTGTGGGCTCCAGGGCATCCCCCTCGGGGTCTACCTCCTCCTGGACCACGGGAACGTTGGGGGCCAGTTTCCCGCACCTCCTGCCTCTTCTCTTTACAGCTGGGTCCTGGGCCATACTTTCAGGCTCCGGGACCCCATCAACACCCTTACTCGCTGTCATCGATCGAGTGGTCGCACACACCCACTCTGGCACACCCAACATTTTCAAATGTGATGCTCGCTCCACCTTAGCCCAAGGGGAGTCTTCCAAATCATTGCCCAGGAGACAATCAACAGGCATGGCAGGCCTCACAGCAACCTGAAAAGTACCTGAAACTCCCCCCCATTCAAAGGAAACCTGAGCTACCTCACATTCTTTTTGGGAGTTGTCGGCAGCTATCACGGGGTAGAATGAGTGGGGAACCACCTGCTCTCTGGACACCAAGTGACACTTGACAGCTGTCACACTCGCTCCAGTGTCTCCGAGAGCTTCCACTCTATGGCCCTTAATGGTCACCCACTGCCTATATTTATTAGTGTTACTAGGCAGAGGGGGTGGAGGGACCATTTCCATGTCTCCTAGCGAGACCAGGGACATCTCTGCGGGACCCCTCCCACCAGGGGAAACCATCTCCTCCCCTCCCAGGGCTACACTCGCCAACTGACGGGGGGTGCACATGGTGGTGCATTCGAGTCCCTCATGGGACACTGGGGATCATAAAAACGATGTCCCACCTGCTTACAGACATAGCAGGTCATTGGGCCCCTATGAACAGGTTTACCTGTCGGGCCCCTGACTTCTTCAGAGGGAGAGGTTGGGAACCTTTCCCTTGGTTCCCTTGGGGATTACTTTGGGGCCCTTTCTGGGACTCCTTCTGTTTACCCTTGTCCCCCCCACTCTTCTGCTGGGGACCCTGCCCACCTTTGGCTGAGTCTCCCACTGGACCCTTGTGGACCCTGGTACTGACCCAGCGGTCCGCCTCCTCAGCTAGTTTTCTAGGGTTAGATATCTTGCTATCAATAAGGTGCTGGCGCAGCTCTGGAAAACAGTTATTCGACAAGTGCTCCCTAGCAAACAAATCAGAAAGAGCTTCATAACTTTCGACTTTGCTGCCCTTTACCCAACCATCCATGGCTCTGCAAAGAAATGACACATATTCAACCCACGTCGTACCAGGTAATTTCTTACATTCTCTAAAGGCTTGTCGATACTTTTCTGGGGTTAGGCCATACCTCAACATTAAAGCATCCTTCATATGAGTATACGACATCCTATCCTCCATAGGAATATCTAACGGGGTATCTCTCCCCTCATTCACATTCTTGCCCACTTATGGAAATTTGTAACACCGCATTTCAAACTGGTCACTATGCTGCCCCGTGGAAGAAGGCAGTGATTAAACCTCTTCTGAAAAAACCCTCCCTGGATCCCACAGCTCTGGCCAGCTATAGACCTATTGCGTGTCTCCCCTTTCCCGCCAAAATATGCGAAGCACTGATGAATAAACAACTCTCAGAGTTCGTCGATACTCACCAACTTCTCGACGAAATGCAGTTTGGCTTCAGGAAAGGGTATGGAACCGAGACCGCTTTAATAAAGGCCTCAGATGAGATCAGAGCCATTATGGACCAGGGAGGTGTGACCGTTCTGATTCTTTTGGACCTGTCCGCAGCCTTTGACACGGTCGACCATGCTATTCTGGTCGACCGTGTCACAGCCCTGGGGATAAACAGCATGGCTAGAGATCTTATTTCATCTTTTCTGGCCAACCGCACCCAGACAGTGAAGTTGGGTAATTTCTACTCTCCTGTCTCTGCACTCCCATGTGGAGTCCCACAGGGTTCCTCGCTAAGTCCTATGCTATTTAATATCTATGTAGCGGACTTAGCGAGGGTAATAAAGGCCCATGGGTTGCGACTTACATCTTACGCAGACGACACCCAACTGGTTTTGGCGATCCATAAGGACGGCCCAGTGGTGGCAGCTAATTTCCAAAGGGACATGCTCGCTGTCAGCACCTGGATGTCCTCCAATTGTCTGAGGCTTAACTCAGACAAAACCGAGGTCATGACCTTCGGCAAACTCTCCCCGGAATGGTCCTCCATCTGGTGGCCCAACCAGCTGGGCTCTCCACCTGTCCCAGTTGAAAAGGCTAGAAACCTGGGAGTTATTTTTGACAGCAAGCTGTCATTTAACCTTCACGTCAACAAGGTTGTGTCATCTGCGTTCTTTATTTTAAAGAAAATTAGGAAATTGCTGCCTTACCTCCCTACCTCAGCTGGGAAGACCCTGGTCTCTACCCTAGTGTTTTCTAAAATTGACTACGGGAATGCCCTCTTTCTTAACTCTCAGAAACTCGTTTTATCTAAGTTGCAGTCCATACAGAATGCGGCTGCTAGAATTCTTCTTGACATCCCCCGCCGCCAGCCTACTACTCTCGCCATTCGTCATCTGCATTGGCTAAGAGTAGAGGGCCGCATTAAATTCAAGGCCCTCTGCATTGCCTATAAGGCAGTGCATGGTGTTGGACCCAAGTTTCTGACCGAAGCATTTCAGTTG
This sequence comes from Lissotriton vulgaris, assembly GCF_964263255.1. Taxonomy (NCBI): domain Eukaryota; kingdom Metazoa; phylum Chordata; class Amphibia; order Caudata; family Salamandridae; genus Lissotriton; species Lissotriton vulgaris. Next base: position 110,138 of record NW_028249163.1, read on the forward strand.
TACACCCCTAAAAGGCAGCTGAGATCTGCCAACACCTGCCTCCTGCCGGTACCTCGCACAAGAACAGCAACCTGGGGAGACAGACGTTTCCTGGTTGCTGCGCCCAAGCTTTGGAACCTTTTGCCACTCACTATCAAAACTGCCCCCAATCTGATGAGCTTCCGTAGGCTCCTAAAGACATGGTTGTTCAACCAATGAGCTTGCTGTTCGGTCCCTCTGGCCTCCACATGCGCCAAGACACCTTCGGGTATTTGTTTGCGCAATAAAAATATCGTAAATAAATAAATAAAAGCGACCCCACAACCCCGCTCCCAATCCTTTTCAGGGACCCGGTAGGCCAACAATGCTAACTCATACGCTTTAAACCATTGGCCAATATCTTCATTCTTATGATAATCTTTGATCACATCTTTGGGAAAATAAAACCTACTTTCTGCAGGCACAGACAGGATGCTGCCACCAGAGGGATTCAACTCTAAACTCTTCGCTTTGAGCTCCATCTCCCTCGCCATTTTCTCACGTTCAAAAGCTAACTTTTCTCTTTCGAACTCCAACCTTTTGATCTCCATATCAGCTTCTCTCCTTCCTCTTGCATTCTCTATCTCCAACTGCCCATCTATCTTAAGTTTTGCCATTTCCATGTTGTATGCTCGTTCCTTTGCCCTTTCTTCTCTTTCTTCAGGAGAAAGACCTTTGGAGGACACACTGCTACCGGGAGGAGACACGGGCCCATTCACTGGCACCTCCTCATCCCCTTCCACTGGCGGTACCACCACCGCATCAGCGGGATCTGTGGCCGCTAACCAGGCCTCCAATGCTTTGAGAAATTCTTCCTTCAATGTGAGGCCTGTTGTCGGAACTTTCAACTGCCTGCAAAAGCGCTGCAGCTGCTTTTTCTTGTAGTCGTTTATCTTTGCTCTATCAAACTCCTCCACAACAACAGGGGTAGTGGTTCCGGCATTACTCATGGTCAAAACTGGCAGTGTTCAAACAAGCTTCAGAAAAGCGGAGAACAAAAATAGAATATCCTATCCAAAAAATAGATTGTGGCTGCGCTATGGTCTGCTTTCACTATGTAGCGTACACTAATCACTGCACATGGGTCATAGACGCAAAGTTCAAATCCTCACCGCTGACCCACCAATGTTAGACTCAGCGGTCTCTATTTGGCAGAGGTATACACTTCTGACAAATAGGGACTCACCTCCTCTAGTCAGGGCAAGGGGATCACACACTTAGATAATCCCTGCTCACCCCCTCGGTAGCTTGGCAAAGCAGATAGGCTTATCTCAGAGGCCGTGCGTTAAGCATTTATGACCACATACAGTAATAAAGTGAATACACTACAAATGGACACGACACAGTAGTATTATAAAAATACGGATGTTTATATAAGGCTTAGCACAAGACCAAATACCGACACAAATATACCACAATCTTAATAAATACTCTTGGAAGGAAAAACAATATTTCAAGTGTAGTTTCTTCTTGGCACAAAGTCTTTAGTAACAAAAGCAACTCTTCTTCTTTAGATCACAGTTCTTGGCAACAATGTAACCCACACGGGAGTCACACGACGTCGAGGCAAAGTTAGTCCAAAGGTTCGGCGTCGACCGCGAGGAGCGCTACGTCGAGCCCGGTGTCACACGGACCCCCAACAACACAGTACCTTGGAAAAGTGAAGCACACGATGATCAGCGGCGTCGAGAAGTCCGGTGTCGCGTCTTCGGCGTCAATCAGGCCTCGGAGTCGGTGCGATCTGCAGCAGCGTCGACAGATGTCAGGCAGGAGCAGCGCTCACGAGGTGAAGCAGGATACGGCGTCGTCGTCCATGTCGATGATGATGTTGCAAGAGTGAGTAGCGCTCGCGGCGTCGAGAGGGCTCGGGGTCGAGGCGTCGGCAGCGGCTTCGCTACTAGCGTCGATCGGGCCCAGCGGCCGGTGTCGAAGATGCGGGACACGGGAGCTGCACTCACGATGTCGAGCTGGATTCGGCGGCGTCTGGCGGCGTCGAGATTGCTGGATTCTTCAGAGGTGCTGGATTTTCAGGTTCCAGCAACAAGCACTTTTAGCAAACGGTGAAGTCCTTTAGCCCTGTGACTTCAACAGGAGGCTGGCACTCTTCCAGCCCTTGGAGATTTCCTTGGCAAAGTTCGAGAGTACACACTCAGTTCCTCTCTCTTGGTTCCTTGGCAAAAATAAAGAAGTGACTGCAGGATTCTCCCCAGCAAAACAGCACTCTGGCAGAAGAGGTAGGCAAGTCCTTGGATCAGCAGGCTTCTTGTCCTTGGTTCAGGGTTCCTTGTCAGAATTGATCTAACGTCTTGGTTCAGGGGTCCTTCTCTTATACCCCTTTTTGGCTTTGATCCCTTTGTCCATGCAGGGGAACTTCCCCTCATCCCGGGTCTGTACTGGGTGTAGCCAGGCAGAGGCACCTGGCCGATTCACGGTGCAGGGCTGGGTCCTCAGACGCCCAGCAGGAGGTGGAGCCAGTATTGTCACTGGCAGGAGCAGAGCTATCCGTCGCTCGGCAGGAGGTGGAGCCAGCATTGTATCGGGCAGGGCCGGCTATCAAGAGCTACTCTTCCCCTACTCTCAATGCAGATGTCCACTCACCCTAAACTGATTCATTCAGAACTCTGGAGCCACCCAGCTCCTGTCACACACACACCAAACCAGCAGAAACCAGAAATAGTTAGACAAGAAAATAGCCACTTTCTAAAAGTGCTATTTTCAAACCCAGAGTCCAAAAACCATCCACCCAAACGGATGCGTTATTAAACCCCGAGTTCAGGGATACCAAACTCGACATTGCACCATGCTCCCCGAGCCAGCTAGGATCATACCATTAATATTCCCAGCAGCCCATTCTAACTAATGGAGAGCAGGCGACCTTACGATAGTGAAGTACGAACATGGCGGTAGTTCACTATCAGGACATGCCAACTTCGACAGGCTTGTCCTACCTTATACTTACAATGCACCCTGCCCTTGGGCCTACCATAGGGGTGACTAATATGAAGTTAGGGGAAGGTTGGGGGGACTGGCAAGTAGGCGTACTTGAGCAGTCAGCGTGACAGTACGAGACTGCATGTAGGTCTAGCAATGGCAGACCGGTAGACATACTTTTACTAGGCCGCTCGTGTGGGTCGTACAACACGTGCTGCAAGCCCACTAGCAGCATTTGCATTTACAAGCCCCGGCACTCCGCGTGCACTAGACTAGGGACTGACAGTAAACCAAATAAGCCAAACATGGAATAAAATCGATACAGGAATTTAACATAGGGAGCACTTGCACCGCGGCACTGATCAGCAGTGGCACAGTGCCCAGAGCGATATACCAGCAAAAACATCGTAACCAGGGGAGGCAAACAGAAAAATGGAGGAGAGACTCAAGCCAATGATGTCAGGTCTAACATAAGAACATTGCCGAGGAGCTCGCAAATAACAACAAGTCACAACACCTCCCCATCTGAGAGGGTACGCAGCAAATCACAACACCTCCCCATCCGAGAGGGTACACAGCGCATGCTTCTCCTAGCAATGTATTGGATAGAATACTTAGAATTTGCACATCACTTGCCAGGAGTAGAACAACTTCCTATAACACAATTACCTGCTAGAAGGGAATTCACCCATCCTTTTACAACATAAGCATTTGGCCAAGAAGAGTCCACACCTCCTGCTACAAGGAAAAGGCGAATCGGTGTATTTGGTATATATTTATTAGTACATTATAATAACACCACACGGTAAGCCAAATACATCCATCATAGCAGACTCTAACATATCAACAGAATGATTGAAACACAATCAAGGCAAACATATATGTAGAAATATATGTATATATTTGTATGGAACCTGAAAACAGAAAGAGATAGTAAGCAAGAACAGTAGGAAAATTAGAGATTAGTGGAACACCTCACCAGGTCCCATTTTCACTTCGCTAGAGGGGAGTCCATTCCCCCAGCCAAAACAGGATTCTCTGCTCCACCGTCACAGCTACACGTATGTACTGTGATGAACTACCAGAGATCAGAGCTTGGACACTCCCTTTAGTAGAAAATGGAAGCATTAGTCGAAGCTTCTAGCAAGCCTCGCCTCCTTTCCCATCAGATTCCTGTACCACTCCGTGCCAAGGACACACCATCTGCTGGCCAAGCGTTTGTTATGACTTCGGCATAAAGTGAGCACATTCCTCCAACAAGAACTGGTCCTCTCTGGTTTAAGAAGGGTGAGCAACAAGTAGAAAGTAAAGCATAGCCTCTCACCTAGAGAGGCTCAGAAGATGGCGACAGCTCAGAAGATGGAGAAGCTCAAGCATAGGCCTCTTTTCCTGCAAAAGATCAAAATTAGTATGCAAGAAGTCATAAGATTATCCCAAAACCAATAGGCAAGCCCTGCCATTAAGCAAGATAAAGTCAGAAACAGAAAGGTACATAATCAAACCCTACTTTGTAGCGTATTCATACTATGCAGGCCTACACATCACTATGTTATTTGATAATATAAATTGCAAAGCAAAATGACATGAGAGCATGTCAAAGGCAATAGTCAGCACTGCCATAAGGCAAGGTAAAATCAGAAACCGGCCTACATATCACTATATTTGGCTAAAATATACTGAGATGGTAGTGGGCAATGGTCATAATCGAGCCACTTATCCATAAAAATAGCTTAGTGACTACAGAGTCCTTAAGGCAGCAGGCAGGGTTTGGTGCCAATTTTCTGCAGCATGGCTTCAGTCCTCAGGTCGATACAAAAGGGGATGATGGACGGAGCGTTTGAGCAAATCCTTCACTCACCCCCAGTCAACTGATCTGGATTTAATCCATCACCATTCTTCAGCTCACTCAGCCACCCCAGTTCATACATGGCCATATGCAAATCAGTCTGACCCTGTGCCTCATGGGAACAGTCAAGCCCGAACTGTCAAGCCATGTCTTCCCTGGACCGGAAACAAGCATCCTGGGACCGGTTTCAGACTCATAATCCTCATCAGCCAGGCTATCTTGAATCCAGTGGCCAAGTGAGCAAGGGACTCACGTCTGAGCATACCCTGCCAACTTAGGGTGAACAAAGCGATAGAAAAGGGGATGATGGACGGAGCGTTTGAGCAAATCAAACACTCACCCCCAGTCAACTGATCTGGGTTTAATCCATCACCTTTCTTTAGCTCACTCAGCCACCCCAGTTCAGACATGGCCATATGCAAATCAGTCTGACCCTGTGCCTCATTGGAACAGTCCAGCCCGAACTGCCAAGCCATGTCTGCCCTGGACCGGAAACAAGCATTCTGGGACCGGTTTCAGATTCATAATCCTCATCAGCCAGGCTATCTTGAATCCAGTGGCCAAGTGAGCAAGGGACTCACGTCTGAGCATACCCTGCCAACTTAGGGCGAACAAAGCGATACAAAAGGGGATGATGGAAGGGAGCGTTTGAGCAAATCAAACACTCACCCCCAGTCAACTGATCTGGGTTTAATCCATCACCATTCTTTAGCTCACTCAGCCACCCCAGTTCAGACATGGCCATATGCAAATCAGTCTGACCCTGTGCCTCATGGGAACAGTCCAGCCCGAACTGCCGAGCCATGTCTTCCCTGGACCGGAAAAAAGCATCCTGGGACCGGTTTCAGATTCATAATCCTCCTCAGCCAGGCTATCTTGAATCCAGTGGCCAAGTGAGCAAGGGACTCACGTCTGAGCATACCCTGCCAACTTAGGGCGAACAAAGCGATACAAAAGGGGATGATGGACGGAGCATTTGAACAAATCAAACAGTCACCCCCAGTCAACTGATCTGGGTTTACTCCATCACCATTCTTTAGCTCACTCAGCCACCCCAGTTCAGACATGGCCATATGCAAATCAGTCTGACCCTGTGCCTCATGGGAACAGTCCAGCCCGAACTGCCAAGCCATGTCTTCCCTGGACCGGAAACAAGCATCCTGGGACCGGTTTCAGATTCATAATCCTCATCAGCCAGGCTATCTTGAATCCAGTGGCCAAGTGAGCAAGGGACTCACGTCTGAGCATACCCAGCCAATTTAGGGCGAACAAAGCGATACAAAAGGGGATGATGGACGGACCGTTTGAGCAAATCAAACACTCACCCCCAGTCAACTGATCTGGGTTTAATCCATCATCATTCTTTAGCTCACTCAGCCACCCCAGTTCAGACATGGCCATATGCAAATCAGTCTGACCCTGTGCCTCATGGGAGTATGAAAAAACAGGGTTAAACCCAATAAAGTCTAAGGGACCTGGGTGATTATCGTTACAAAGGGAAGGGGTCCCAGACAAAAGATAGATTAACATAAACTTATAACATTTGAAACATTTAAAGTACAACGTTAGTCAATGCAAAAAAGTATTTATTCAGATTTGCATGATTGCCTTCTACTGGTTAAAGTTCATATCATATTTCATTAGACACAGTACAAATTGGTATTAGATATATGTGCCCACATTCACAACGGGGAGGGGGGAAAAGTGAAGGACGTGTCAAGGGCAGGGTAGGGTCAAAGGGTAGTCTGACTCATTCTGTGACAAGTTTTTATCACTATTCAGAAATAATTCATGTAGTCCCTTTAGCCAAAGGGCCACATCATAAGGCTCTATCAGAGTCAGAATTTTAACTGCTGCACCGAACCAAACTCCACTTCAGCCGATAGGTTCTTGTTGGGGTAGGAGAATGGTCGTTATATATATAGTCAACGTTTCGACCCAAACTATGTGTAGGAAGATAGTCCTTACGAGGCGGGTCTTCTTCAGGACAGAAGGGTTGTGGGTGGGCACCCTCCTGGGGGGTAGTTAGAAAGAAAACTATTAGTACACACCCATCCTGTTAATTATTACAAGGAGGGTGGGAATTAAGGGGACAAAGTTGCATTTTTTTAAAAAACGTCTTGTCAAGAGTCTTATCACAGACAAAAATTTTTACAAAAAAGAAAGAAGATATACAGAAGACTAAGATTAACAATGTTCTAATTCTGAATGTCATTGATGCACTTCACAGATTCCGAAGTGAAGTTCGAGAATATTAAATAGTTTCAAGTTACCCTACTGTAGGGATTAAATCTTAAATAAACATTCACGGCCCGCTCACAAACAGAACTCAAAGCGAATCACCAATAACTTCATGAGAGTCATACCTATGAGTTAAGAGGTTCCTCAAAGCTTCTGATTAATTGACCAAGATCTTTATTGGTGGTTCATCCCGACACCTTAAAATGGCACAAAGAGGCATTAGTCATAGTCCCACCATGTAAAATGATCGGAGATTTAGATTACAAGTGACAAGTCTAAGCTTACCACTATACTGTAGTTCCCATGGTAGATAGATCAAATCTGAGGTTCAATAATTGATACTATTCCGTGAAATTCTACAATGGACACATTAGATATGCAACGGCGCTAAGAACAGAGACAAGAATTGGTTTTGAAAGGTAAGAATACAGTTATTCAAGCATTATTAATAGACCGGAATTTGAGTTAAAAAAAATATCTTGTCTAAGCTTACCACTAAACTGTAGTTCTCATCGTAAATAGATCGGGATTATTCAATGACTGATGCTATTCCGTTGAATTTTTATAAACAAACACACATCGGATATGTATCTGCACTAAGGAACAGAGATGAAAGTCTTGTTAATGGGAGTCCATTTGTTCAGATGTAGGTGACACATCAATTCAAAGAAACAAGGGGGCGAGGGCTTACCAATGGCATGCAATTCTCGCGCAGACTCAAAAGGATCTGTCTCATACACAGATTGTTGTATGTACCGAGCAAATTACTATTATGCCTGTGTAAAGAGGACATGAATCATAAGGGATCATATACAAGAGCATCACTGGGTTAAACGATAGTTTCTATTGAGTTTACTGGAAAAAAAGAAGACTTAAAAGCAAGTGGTCCTTATTTAAACAGAAACGCCAGTCACATTATGATAAATAAGGCTTACCGCCATTGTTTCAAGATTTATCTGGGGAGCGCGTCATCCGTATTACTGTGACTCGAGCGCCTAAGGAAACAATAGATTGTTCGCTAAGGTAGACTCCCCGGTGCATATGAAATTAGACAAAATCACTTTTCTGAGTTGCATTCAACGAAACGCCAGTCTCAATCTGTTAAACGGGGCTTACCGCCATTCTTCCAAGACTTATCAGGGGAGCGCGTCAATCCTGTTGTCTTGACTCGAGCGCCTAGGGAAACAATAGAAGGATCGCTAGGACCGAGTCGCTGTAGCTTATTGAATAAACAAAATCACTATTCAGGATTGCATTAGACCATTTACCTCTGTTAGATTCAAAAGAAGGCCGGGAGAAGAATCCACACGTAAACGCGATCTGCCACAGGCAGTGTGTGCGCACTTACTTCCTGGTTCGTAATAGGGGGGTGGGGCTAGAGTCAGAAATGGCAATAGAAGTCGAAGAAAGACTTATTCGTTTACGTCAGGACAGAACCTTGTATAGGTTGTCATGAACAATAGAATTTATGGTGAATTAATGCATACACTGTAAAATACGCCGATAATAATTATAATCAAGAGGACTCCATTAGTATGGAATTCATATAGTCCTAAGTGCAAGGAGAGATGAAAACGGACATTGTTCATTTTGGTCAGAGACAGAACCAAGTGTATTATAGGGGATTGGTGCGTGCAATGCGAAGTACGCCCACAGTAATTATATTCGGGAGGACATAGACCTTCTCTAGAATGGGATTTCCAAATTAAACATGCATAATTGAAACATTTCCGAAGCATTTGAAATCGGATTTACAAGCAATCCACTTATTTGATATAAAACATTAGATCATGTAGAAAACGTTTAGAATACATTACATGTTTACACAATAGAGTGCACTTATCTCATAGGATAGTGTGACTCTACCGATTAGTATTTTGAATTAAACATAACAAAGGTACATAGTATCCAGAAACTGGAGTTCACCTGTCACGTAGGATGGTGTAGACTCCATCCCAAATCATATTTAATCGTTGAAAACATCACAGATCATGTACTCACTTGTCATTTTAAGAAAACTGGGAGTAAATTTCGGTTAACACATGGGATAAGGTGTATTATCTTTTATCAGCTCCGCATTAGAGAAACTTAGACTGGTGCCTGAGATATGTTTGAGACACAGGATCAGAGGTTGGCTAGTTGTGTGAAGCTACTCTCAGATTCATTCAGCCCCTCTGCTACTGAGTTGAATATATGAATCCACTTCATCTCTCTCAAATTTAGGATATTGGATAAGTCACCACCCCTAGGACCTAGTTGTACATGTTCCAAAACCACCCATTTAAGTGTTTCAGGTGAGTGCTTGAGTTTATCGCAATAATCTACAAGGGGAGCCCCTTGTACCCTGCATCTAATTCTGCTACAGTGGGATAGAAATCGTGCTTTGACACGCTGTTGTGTCTGGCCCACATAAATAAGATCGCAAGGGCAGATTATGCCATAAATGACATTCTTTGTGTTACAGTTCGTGTGGCTCTTGTGAATGTGATGGTGGTTTTTAAAAACAAAGTCGTTAGATTGGATAGTTGATGGACAAGCTTTACACTTTCCGCATCTAAAATGTCCAACAACAGGTGGTTGCTTCCAACATGAGGCCAAGGTTGGTTCGGGGGGGCACTCTAAGAATGATGAAACCACATAGTCTTTCACATTCCTTGCTTTTTTAAAAGCATGCATAGGTACATTTTTGATTCCCAATTCTTCAGCAACAAGACCCCAATGTTTATTTATTGTCTTTTTTATGGCGTGGCTTTTGGTAGAAAAGGTTGTCACACAGATCATGCGTTCTTCTGATTGACCCATATGTACTGTAGGTTCCAAAAGAGTTTCCCTGTGACAAAACCATGCCCTCTTTCTCGAACGTTTGATTAGCCGTTTGGGGTAGCCTCTTTCTATTAAACGTTCCATCATTATTTGTGATTGTTGCATGTAGTCTTCCTTCTTACTGCAGTTCCTTCGAACTCGAAGGAACTGGCCATAGGGTAAGTTGTCTCGAAGGCTGCGGGGGTGATGGCTTGAGTATTGCAATAATGAATTACGTTCAGATGGTTTTCTAAACAGAGTAGTAAATAATGCGCCATTCTCTACCGCAATGGTAATATCTAGGAAGTCAATCTTGTTGTTGCTGGCTTGTATCGTGAATTGAATATCAGGCGATTGTTGGTTAAGCCAAGAATGGAAGTCTGCAAGTTCAATGTTATTACCCTTCCAAATCATCAGCACATCATCAATGTAGCGTACCCAGAGTTGTATGTGGGTACGGAAAGGGTTATTGTCACACATCACAAAAGTTTTCTCGTAGAATGCCATAAATAGAATCGCTAGGTCCGGGGCAAAAGCTGCCCCCATAGCCACACCCTTCGTTTGCAGGTAGGATACATTTTGAAACATGAAAAAGTTTCTCATCATAGCGATCTTGAGTAATAGAATTATAAATGAGGTAGGCACCCGTACAGGGGCTTCACGACTGTCTAGGGCTGTAGTGGCCACCATCAATGCCTCTTCTTGAGGAATGCTTGTATATAGCGATACAATGTCGCAAGTCACCAATAGATCTTCATCTGAGTTGAATGGTTTTCCATCTACCAGTGATATAGTGTGTGTAGTATCTCTCAGGTACGTGGGAGTTGCCTCAGCTAGGGGTTTTAGAAAAAAGTCCACATAACGGCATAAGGGCTCCAGAATCGATCCACACCCAGAGACGATTGGTCGTCCAGGTGGGTTGTGCAGGTCCTTATGCACCTTCGGTAAGGTATAAATGGTAGGTATCCGGGGATGGCTCTGATTCAAGTACTGATACTCATGATCCGTTAAGAAACCCTGTTGTACACCTTCCTGTGTTATCCTCTGGATCTCGCCCCCTTGTTTCTTTGAATTGATGTGTCACCTACATCTGAACAAATGGACTCCCATTAACAAGACTTTCATCTCTGTTCCTTAGTGCAGATACATATCCGATGTGTGTTTGTTTATAAAAATTCAACGGAATAGCATCAGTCATTGAATAATCCCGATCTATTTACGATGAGAACTACAGTTTAGTGGTAAGCTTAGACAAGATATTTTTTTTAACTCAAATTCCGGTCTATTAATAATGCTTGAATAACTGTATTCTTACCTGTCAAAACCAATTCTTGTCTCTGTTCTTAGCGCCGTTGCATATCTAATGTGTCCATTGTAGAATTTCACGGAATAGTATCAATTATTGAACCTCAGATTTGATCTATCTACCATGGGAACTACAGTATAGTGGTAAGCTTAGACTTGTCACTTGTAATCTAAATCTCCGATCATTTTACATGGTGGGACTATGACTAATGCCTCTTTGTGCCGTTTTAAGGTGTCGGGATGAACCACCAATAAAGATCTTGGTCAATTAATCAGAAGCTTTGAGGAACCTCTTAACTCATAGGTTTGACTCTCATGAAGTTATTGGTGATTCGCTTTGAGTTCTGTTTGTGAGCGGGCCGTGAATTTTTATTTAAGATTTAATCCCTACAGTAGGGTAACTTGAAACTATTTAATATCCTCGAACTTCACTTCGGAATCTGTGAAGTGCATCAATGACATTCAGAATTAGAACATTGTTAATCTTAGTCTTCTGTATATCTTCTTTCTTTTTTGTAAAAATTTTTGTCTGTGATAAGACTCTTGACAAGACGTTTTTTAAAAAAATGCAACTTTGTCCCCTTAATTCCCACCCTCCTTGTAATAATTAACAGGATGGGTGTGTACTAATAGTTTTCTTTCTAACTACCCCCCAGGAGGTTGCCCACCCACAACCCTTCTGTCCTGAAGAAGACCCGCCTCGTAAGGACTATCTTCCTACACATAGCTCGGGTCGAAACGTTGACTATATATATAACGACCATTCTCCTACCCCAACAAGACCCTATCGGCTGAAGTGGAGTTTGGTTCGGTGCAGCAGTTAAAATTCGGACTCTGATAGAGCCTTATGATGTGGCCCTTTGGCTAAAGGGACTACATGAATTATTTCTGAATAGTGATAAAAACTTGTCACAGAATGAGTCAGACTACCCTTTGACCCTAGCCTGCCCTTGACACGTCCTTCACTTTTTCCCCCCTCCCCGTTGTGAATGTGGGCACATATATCTAATACCAATTTGTACTGTGTCTAATGAAATATGATATGAACTTTAACCAGTAGAAGGCAATCATGCAAATCTGAATAAATACTTTTTTGCATTGACTAACGTTGTACTTTAAATGTTTCAAATGTTATAAGTTTATGTTAATCTATCTTTTGTCTGTGTTTCATGGGAACAGTCCAGCCCGAACTGCCAAGCCATATCTTCCCTGGACCGGAAACAAGCATCCTGGGACCGGTTTCAGATTCATAATTCTCATCTGCCAGGCTATCTTGAATCCAGTGGCCAAGTGAGCAAGGGACTCACGTCTGAGCATACCCTGCCAACTTAGGGCAAACAAAGCGATACAAAAGGGGATGATGGAAGGAGTGTTTGAGTAAATCAAAAACTCACCCCCAGTCAACTGATCTGGGTTTAATCCATCACCATTCTTTAGCTCACTCAGCCACCCCAGTTCAGACATTGCCATATGCAAATCAGTCTGACCCTGTGCCTCATGGGAACAGTCAAGCCCGAACTGCCAAGCCATGTCTTCCCTGGACCGGAAACAAGCATCCTGGGACCGGTTTCAGATTCATAATCCTCATCAGCCAGGCTATCTTGAATCCAGTGGCCAAGTGAGCAAGGGACTCACGTCTGAGCATACCCTGCCAACTTAGGGCGAACAAAGTGATACAAAAGGGGATGATGGACTGAGCGTTTGAGCAAATCAAACACTCGCCCCCAGTCAACTGATCTGGATTTAATCTATCACCATTTTTTAGCTCACTCAGCCACCCCAGTTCAGACATGGCCATATGCAAATCAGTCTAACCCTGTGCCTCATGGGAACAGTCCAGCCCGAACTGCCAAGCCATGTCTTCCCTGGACCAGAAACAAGCATCCTGGGACCGGTTTCAGATTCATAATCCTCATCAGCCAAGCTATCTTGAATCCAGTAGCCAAGTGAGCAAGGGACTCACGTCTGAGCATACCCTGCCAACTTAGGGCGAACAAAGCGATACAAAAGGGGATGATGGACGGAGCGTTTGAGCAAATCAAACACTCACCCCCAGTCAACTGATCTGGGTTTAATCCATCACCATTCTAGGTATGCTCAGACGTGAGTCCCATGCTCTCCACACCACTGGAGTGAAGCTATCCTGACTGAAGACGGCTGATAGCCAGAAACCGGTCCTAGGATGCTTGATTCCGGTCCAGGAAAGACATGGCTTGGCAGTTCAGGCTGGACTGTTCCCATGAGGCACAGGGTCAAGGCTGATTTGCATATGGCCATGTCTGAACTGGGGTGGTGTGGAGTGCAAAAAAAAGATGGATTTAGGCCCAGATCTCGGTACTGGGGTGAATGTAAGACATTGTTCTGCATTCTGTCCATCAACTGTTGTTTTGCATTTGTCACCTCGAGTGGGATGGGTATGCTCAGACGTGAGTCCCATGCTCTCCACACCACTGGAGTCAAGCTATCCTGGCTGAAGACGGCTGATAGCCAGAAACCGGTCCTAGGATGCTTGATTCCGGTCCAGGAAAGACATGGCTTGGCAGTTCGGGCTGGACTGTTCCCATGAGGCACAGGGTCAAGGCTGATTTGCATATGGCCATGTCTGAACTGGGGCGGTGTGGAGTGCAAATAAACAATGGATTTAGGCCCAGATCTCTGTACTGGGGTGAATGTATGACATTGTTGTGTGTGTCTTGTAAATTGTGGGTGTCTTGTAAAGCGCACTTCTACCCGCACCGCAGGCCTCGTAGTGCTATAGACCGCTGGGGATCCCGTCCTGGCTTTCCCTGTGAGATAGTCCCTCCTGGGAGTCTCCAAGGTGAAACCAGGCATCCCCGGCGTTTGTGAGGGGCCGTTGTGGAGATGAGGCAAGCTAATGCCCAGAGTTGCCGAGTGTGATCTCTGGTTGGAGTAGGCACTGATGCGAGAATTATCGAGTCCGCTGATTCTGGTCCAAGACCCTGCCGCGTCGGGAATCAAACCCTGGTCCCGGGCCGTTTTCTGCTCTCGGGTCTGCCGCCTCTAACCAGTGAGCCACACCACTCCACTCCATTGTTCTGCATTCTGTCCATCAACTGTTGTTTTGCATTTGTCAGTCCTCAGGTCAGCAGCTCTTCTTTGTCCTTTTCTTCTCTGTGTCCATTGAATTTAAATTTCAGGGCCCAGGGATGCCACCTAAATATTATAACGGTGTGAAAGGGGGTGACAGGTAGTAGCCAATGGGCTACCTACCATCAAGGTGTCTACATCTCTAAGTGATCACTTCGTGTGACAAGCGACATTACCCTATCCCTAATTGGCTAATTCTCTCTCAAAACAAGATGGAGGGAAATGAAAAGTGGGCTCCACATCACCTGCCCCACCTTAGGGGTGGTGCTAGCTGAATGGGGACCCACTTCCTATTTTACCTAACTTTCCCGTCTGACCTCTAACCAAATGTAGAGCAGGAAAGGGAGGTTGGCATTCTCCACTATCTGGAGATGCCTGGGTCACATTTCAAAGGCGGTATCGCCTTTGAAGATTTCTGCCTTCGAAGGTCATCCTGGCCTGGTAGAGGTGTGAAGTGCCTCCGCCCAGAGCAGGCTTTATTCCTGGCCTCTGCGAGGGCTGGCTCTCACCCTATGAGTTCAGAAACATGTCTGGTGGTGGCAGTCTGGCTAAGACTAGTCAGAGACCACACCAATGCTTGGTAGGTTTTCAGGGGACCCTCAAAGGTGTCCCCTGTGTGCAGTTTTTAATAAATTCAACACTGGTATCAGTGAGGATTTTTTAAGTTGAGATGTTTGGTACCAAACATCTTAGGGTACAGTGAAGCAATCATGGAGCAAGGAAACTCGTGATGACAAGTATCCAGCTCATGTATTCTCTATGGCTTCCCTGAGCACCAACAATATCCAAGAAGGGACTAAGATGTTATATGCCAACACATGGGATATAGTGCACCCTTATATATTATTGTGGCCAGGTTTGTATCACCTGGACTCAAGCATGCACTGCTGTTTTGGTATACTTCATTGAACTACCAATATAATGTGTTTGTGAATTCCATAACCAATATTTATTTTCATATGCTTTATATGCATCATAAGCATAACCTCATCATTGTCTGTTATTTGTATTTAAAAAACTGTTACAAAACAATCACTATTTTTAACACATATTATATAAAATATTTTATATAAAATATTTTATTTGAAAATAAATATTGTTTATGGTATTCGCAAACATAATAAATTGGTAGTTCAATTAAGTATACCAAAACAGCAGTGCATGCTTGAGTCCAGGTGATACAAACATGGCGACAATAATATGTATTAGTACATGCTAGGCAGGCATATGGCAAGCATAGCACACAGACAGGGTTTAATTTGACTCACTAAGCAATTTAATTAAAAATAATTATTAAAAATTGACAAGTAGGAGTGCAAAATCTCCCCCATTCTTCTATATAGTGCACCCTGCCATATGGCTGTAAGGCCTGCAGTAGGGGTGACATGGGCACAGGGATGTGCCCATGTCGACTCTTCAGTATTCTCTGCACCAAAACATTCAGCCTGCAATGGCAGTTTGTATGGTCTTGATGAGGGGTCCCTGGGGTGGCACACTTTGTGCTGCAGCCCTAGTGGACACTCTTCAGTCCTAAAGCCCTAGGTACCAACGGTACCATTCACTAAGGACTTTTGGGAGGTTGCTGACGTTGTGCCAATTGTGGTACAGTTTTAGGAAAAGAACATTGCTACTGGGAGCCTGGTTAGTAGGTATCTAGTACACTTCATTCAAAGTTGCATCAAAAACAGGGGTACTGCAACAAGAACCCAATTTTTCACAGTAGGCACCAAGGAAGCGGGAAAGGCCCTGCAGGGGGAATGCTAGGGCATAGCACCTGACATGGTATGTTAGGTGAGAGACAATGACCGCACATCTGTGGGCAACCGGTACCTGCTATGACCATACGGATGAAGGCGTTATTTTGGAATGCAGGAAGACTTGGAGCGTAGCGGGCGCGAGGGGTCTGGATCTCCCCCCTGTAGCGTGCAGCCAGCCACCATGACACCCATTGTAAATGTGCTGCCAAATAGTATACTTTGAATGACGAGCCCCATCGTTCCCCTGCCAACCAGCAGCTGCAACTTCTTCAGCCTGATTCGATGGTGTGTTTCTACCCAGATGAGGACGTCAAGGAAGGTATCCAGGTCTCAGGGGTATATGTTTCCAAACCTGCAGTTGTGATTTTAGTGCTGAAACGGCCTTCCTTAGGGTACCCTCAGAGAGGGTGGTGAGCCAAGGATGCCAGGTCTAACAGTAGTGGTATGCAGTTTCTTATCACATTACACTAGATAGAGCATTTATTGACTCCTCAGTTCTAGCAGTTAATGGAGTTGCATGTTTGCTTCCCAGAAAATCTTTTTTAAACATTGTTTGTCAAAATCTACTGCATGAATCTTCTGTTACATCAGAAAATGTTAAACCACCTTGAACTTATAATGCCTTTTTACTTCTCCTCACATTTATTTGTTACTATGTCACTATTTTGTCATCTAGTTGTTTGCTCATATTTTTATATATTAGAGGTAAGAGAAAACGATATGAATGATTTAAATAAATGCTTAACAGCTGTGACTGATAGCAACCTGGCGCTGTTTGATGTGAGTGACAGAGGTTGTTTTCACTACGACTGAGCAAGCACAAGATTGTGGATAGAGACATAATGCGATTCATATTGCCACTACACTACATATTCCACCTAGTTGGATGAAAAAAAATATATAGTATTTAAACATGTATCAAATAGGTATGTTAAGTGATGTGTGCCTTACACCCTCCTGGTTCGACAGCACAGGTGCCATTGTAAGCACATCACAGTTGGGAAATAGCATGTTTTTTATTCACAATGTTACACTATGATTTCTTTGTGTTTCTTCTTTTTCTTACAGATGGAGTAAAGAATGAAGTAAAAGATAATGTTATCTTTTTGCTACTGTCTAAGGAGCAGCTAGCTGCACTTATTTAGAAAAGCAGGACAGGGACTTCCCCTTCCTCTTCTGCCCTCAAGAAATTCCAGGACCGTTCATGCCTATCTAGGACTGAGTCACATGGGAACAAACAACTGTTACATGAATACAAGGTCCGCTTTTCACCAGCCCAAAAATTGGTGCTATATAATTGCAATGATTTATACAAGAAATCTTTTTATAAATTAACATATAAAGTTTCCAAATGATATAACATTCACATCAAGAATGCAGATCATCAAAAGTCACTCTCAAGTTTGCTCCTGCAATCAACGATTACAAAAATAATATTAATGATCTATAGCATCATATTTATTGAACAATAAATCAAAATGTGGATTCATCCTTCCAGTCTCAGACTCCAGGTAGTGTTTACATATCCCAATGCATTTCGGGAAGACCCTTTATCAGGTAAATCAAAATGTGGATTCATCCTTCCAGTCTCAGACTCCAGGTAGTGTTTACATATCCCAATGCCTTTCGGGAAGACCCTTCATCAAGGGGAACACTGAAAGTAACAAAATGAAGACACCAGATATGTAGATTCGTATTATTTCACTCCACAGGCTTGTAAGGGAAAGTCCTGTGTCCCACAGGCAAACAGTGTATTTTTTTTAATATGTTTGGATTTATTCAAGCTTATCACGTATAAAAAATAAATGAATCTGCGCTGTGCACTGAAACTCTTAGACAAAACCGAAATGTGTTGTGTGGCAATAGAACAGTCCCTTATAGCCCAAAGTCTTCTAAACGTGCCAAAAAATCACTTAATACCTCACCTATCCAGGTATGAAAACGACAAATGCTAAAAATGCTGAAAACTAAATATAAGACACATAAGAATCTGCCAATAACAAGGATTTAAAACCATCCCGTATATTTCACAATCCAATACTGCTTAAATAGTCTAAGACAATGTGACTCACATGAAGAGATGAGTTGTAATTGCCCAGTTTTCTTTTTTTTTATTTAATAATTTTTTTTATTGATAAAAAATATAAGTGGAATATACATTTGGCAGTTCTTATATACAGTCCATTTGTGAATGTGCGCTTTTTCCTTTGGTTTTCCCCCAGGTGAGAGGGGGAGAGAGTGAAGGAGAAAAAGAGAGAAGAAGAGAAGGGGGGGGGGGATTTAGTTACTGGGTTTTCCTCAGATGCTCGTCGAGTGGGCCCCACATGTGTACTTTGGGGTTGTGCTCCTTGGAGAATTTACCTGTAATGTTGTCTGTTCCTCTCAGGAAGGTGACCCAATTAATCCACGTTTTAAAATTTGCTTTGGCCGTGTTCTTCCAGTTCGTTAGGATTATTTTTAGGGCCGCTGTGAAGAGCAGGTCTAGTAGGTCTCTCTCTTCTCTGCTGTTTAGGTTTGCGGTCAAGTGTTCTGTTGCTAGGCTTACAAAGCTGATTGTTAGGTCTACTTTGAGCATGTCGTTTAGGAAAGTGTTGATCTGTGTCCAGAACTTCTTGACTTTCATGCATTTGAAGATGAGGTGCTCAAGGGTGCCTTCCTCCTTTTGGCAGTTCCAGCAGTTGCCCGACTCTGCAATGCCGACCTTGTGGAGCTTGGACGGGGTCCAGTAGGCCCTGTGGAGGAGCCAGAATTTGGTTTGTGCTAGTTGTGGGGTGACTTTGTTTGTTGTTGCTGAGCCCCACATTTTTGCCCGTTCTTTTTCATTTAGTTGCCTGCCTAGGATTGTTTCCCATGTGTTGGTTATTTTCTTGTTTTGCGACAGTGTGGAGGGGCTCAGGAGCCTATAGATCTTTGCAGTTTGGTGGCCTGCTGAGTTGAGGGTTTGCATATATTTGATGATGCTTGGTTCTTCTCTGTGTAGGTTTGCTCTGGTTATGGCTGTCTTGATCTTGAGGAAGTTGTAGAGCTCTTGGTTTGGGGGACCGTGTAGTTTCTGTATGTTCTGGAATGTCAGCGGCTTCTGATTAGTTTCCATCTGTTTGGGGAGACTGATTCCTTTCTCGATCCATATGTCGTTATGCATTGTTGCCCCTTGGTAAGTTACTTTTGTGTAGAACCAGATAGATTCCCATGCTGTGCCTTTCATCTTCTGCATCATGCGTCTATCTATTTTCATCAGAGCTTCCCTAGTGTGTTTCAGTATTGGGTTGGATCTTTGGGGGTGTCTGTTTGCTGTTAGAAGAGCTATTGGGTTGAGGCCTCCCAGGATGTCTTTCTCCACCTTAATCCAGACTGGTTTGTAGGTTTGGGTATCATCTATCCAGGCTGTCCCTTGCCTTGCCAGGCAGGCTGTTTGGCAGGTTTTGAAGTTTGCCAGATTGAGGCCTCCAAGGTCTTTAGTTAGTCTCAGTTTGTGTAGGCTGATTCTGGGTTTTTTGTTTTTCCATAGGAAGATGTTGATAGGTTTGTCTAGTCTCTTGTGGAAGGCTTCTGTCATCGGGAGAGGCAGCATGCTTAGCATGTAGTTTATCGCCGGGGTTATCATCATCCTGATAGTTTCTATCCTTCCCCACCAGCTTATGTATTTTGGCGACCATAGTTCTAGTCTTTCTTTTATTTTTTCCAGCATTGAGTCTTCATTGTGTTGTAGCGTGGATGTTAGGTCTCTCCCAAAGTGCAGTCCTAGGTATTTGAGTGGTTTTGTCTGCCAAGCCAGGCCAGAGACCCCGAGGACCTCTCTTGTGGTGTGGACGTTCATTGGTTTGCACTCCGATTTGTCTTTGTTGAGTTTGTACCCTGACGCTCCTGCGTACTCTCCTATTGTGTCCATGAGCGCTGTTATCGACGTAGATGGGTTTGTGGTTGTGATGAGGATGTCGTCCGCATATGCCGCTAGTTTGACGGTCTTCTCTTTGACCTTAACGCCCGTTATTTCCGTATTGTCTCTAATTCTGGCTAGTAGGGGTTCCAGTGCCAGCAGGAAGAGGCCCGGTGAGAGGGGGCATCCTTGCCTGGTGCCTCTTCCTAGTGTGAGTGTTTCGGATGTACTTCCGTTCACCACTATTTTTGCTTTTGGTTTGTTGTAGAGGGCCATCACCATTGCTATGTATTTCTACCCCAGGCCAAATCTTCCCATGCAGTTCCTTAGGAAAGGCCACGATACTCTGTCAAAGGCTTTCTCTGCGTCTAGCGCTATCATGACTGCCTGTTCGCTGCTCTGTGTTGTGTGATTGATTAGATGGCATAATAGCCTTGTGTTAAATATTTGGAAGAAGGGGACCCCTATATAATATAGTAGCACTTGCTATACATAGGGAAGAAACAGAGTTAGGAAAGGTCTATAGCAAAGTGACAGACATTGATTAGATAATACAATTTACGGTTTTTTGTAAATAAAAACCTAGAATGAAACAGTATATTAAGTTCACTTGTGTACAGAAACCAATGAGCAAAATAATTTCTGATAGAGCTTTATTGTTTATTGTTGTTGACTATTTTTCTTTTTTTTTTTACAGTTTTTTGTATATATAGTTTTTATAAGTGATTATGTGTTTAAATTTTATATAGTCTTGAATTAAAAAATACAAAAGAGAAAATACAAAATCAATAGACATGAAACATATATACAGTGATGAAGGCAAAGCGGTAGACACCGCTACGCGCGTTTCGGCTCTTGAGCCTTCTTCAGGTGACTGTCTATTGTTAGAGTTTCAAAGAGTCCAGGACTCACAGTTTGGTGTGGCGTGGATATAAAAGGTCAGTCGGTAAAGGCAGCTTCTAAAGATCTTGAGATGTGGCACGATATAGTCCTATAGCTTGTGATGTGATGTTATGACATCAGAGAAAAGGAGGTGGTAGAACAGTATAGTGGAGGTAGCTTAGATTCAGATCGTTATTTGTGTTGACATTTGTAGAACCTCCACGAGGACAACTTCCAGTGAGAAGATGGTAAGGTGATGAGAGCAATAGTGAAGGAAGCGAGTATTTATCTCCACAAGTTGATAAAATATCCGGAGGCGAGCAATAATGATGTATAATTGTTAGCACGAATATTTTGTATCCACCTAAAGATAAAGTAGAAAGGATGTCCCAGGAGCGGAAGATACTATGGAGGATGATCTGGTCATAGCATTGCCCGTGAGGTTTGATGAAGATAGTGACGCTCCTGGTAGAAAAGGACTGGTAGCAGTACTCGACCGCCAAAAGACCGCACACCGGTATGCTAGAATGCAAGCAAGCCCCTCCTTGGGGATTATTGTGATATTAGCTTCGCTCATGGACGCCGTCATCTTGCCGTTCTGTATGCAGGCCGAGTATGTTTCTGCCAGTAGCGTCTTTATGTGGTGGCCGAAGGTTTTGTAGAACATGGTGGTATATCCATCTGGTCCTGGCGCTTTGTTCTGTTTTAGCTGGCTGATTGCTGCTTCAATTTCTTTTTCTGTTATGTCGGCTTCGAGCGAGCCTCTCTCCTCCTCTTTGAGTTCTGGCAGATTGGTGTCATTGAGAAGAGTGAGTCCTCCGTCTCTGCTTAGGTTCTCATCCTCGGAATATAGTTCTTAGTAGAACTGTCTGAAAACTTCTAGTATTCCTTTGTTCGTTGTTTGGGACTTGTTGGTTTTGTTTGTTATCTCTGCGATTGTATGTTGCCTTTGTTTTGCTTTTAGGTAGGATGCCAGTTGTTTCCCTGCTTTGTTGGCCGCGCACAAGTTCACGGATTTGAATTTTGTCAGCCAGGAGCCTGCTCTTTTGCTCAAAATCTTGTTCAGTTCGTATTTCTTCTTTGTGAGCATGGTGAGTGTGTTCTTGTCTGTTATGTTTGCGCAATGACCTCTCTCAAGTGCTTTTATATCCTCCTCTATTTCGGAGATTTTTTTGTTCCTGCTTCTGTTCATCCTTGATTTGATGTTGATCAGTTTACCTCTTAGTGTCGCTTTGAGGGCGTCCCAAATGGTGCTCTTCCCTACTTCGCCATTGTCATTGTGTTTGAGGTAGTCTTTTAGTGCTTCCTCGATTTCTTTCACGTTTTCTCTGTTCTGCAGGATGTCGTCGTTTAGTCTCCATCTTCTCGCTGGGTTTTCGTTGTGTTTGCCGCTCAGAGTGAGTGATATGTGCGCATGGTCTGAGATCGTTATTGGAGCTATCTCCGTTTCCTCTATTAGGTGCGTATGGTTGCTGGACATCAGTATGTAGTCAATCCTGCTGTAGGAATTGTGTGGGTGCGAGTAGAAAGTGTACTCGCGCGCCGTTGGGTGCTGTAGCCTCCATGGGTCTGCTAGGTGATGTTTGATGCACAGGTCTTTCAGGGTGTTGTTGTTGTGGGCGTCGTGGCTTGGTCTGTTTGGGTGCCTGTCTGTGGCCTGATCCATCGTCTTGTTCATGTCTCCTGCTACAATCAGGAGGTCTTCCTGCGGTAAGTCGGATAGTTTGCTGTCCACTTCCTGCCAGAACTGTTTGTCTTCAGAGTTTGGTCCGTTGATGTTGGCTATATGTATGCGGTCGTTACCTTTCTGGACGCTTGTTATTAGCATACGTCCGTCTTCGTCTGCATTTGTCTTTTGTATGGTTAGGTTGGCCCTCTTGCTCAGGATGGTTATTACTCCACGTTTCTTCCCTATCGTCGGCGAGCAGAGTACGTCCCCTATCCATTTTGCTTTGAGTAGTTTTGCTTCCTCCTCTGAGAGTTTAGTCTCTTGCAGCGTGTATATGTCGCCCTTTAGTTTGGCCAGGTGCTCTAATATCTTCCTGCGTTTGATCGGATGGTTCAGGCCTTTAACGTTCATGGATACCACCTTCAGGTTCGTGGTTAGGCTAGCCCTTGTTGAGTCTGTCATGGTGGTGCAGTGCTATCGCTGGTGTTTCTGTTTTCCTTATGTTTTGGTGCTGGCTTGTATGTCCATGGTCCGTGGTGTACCTTGTGCCCCCCCCCGCGGATTGGAATGTACGGTGTGGGATGATAGGAGAGGAAAAGATATAGTGAGAAATGAAAAGGGAAGTTCTAGTTACACAAATGCTTACTGTCTCATCTGCCGTCTTGTCCACCTGTCCCGCCCTCCCCTTCTGTCCGCCCCCCTCCCTGCCTCTCCCTCTCCCCCTGCCTGTAGAGAATCGGGTGTGCGACAGCAAGGGTCCTCACACTCCCCGCCCCCCAAGTCCTTGCATAGTCTCTATTGCTGAGTTGGTGCATACGCAAAAATCCGCCTAGAGAGGAGGGAAAGTGCAAAGAGTTAAGCAAAAAAGGATATAGCTGTTGTGGTTCCCCCCTCTCCTTCCTTCCCGTAGTTGTCGGCGGCAATGTTGAGGTAGATGTGGTTGATTGTGTGTGCGTTTGTTTGAGGTAGATAAGTTCGTTTAATTTCGAGTTCCATAAGTGTAGGTTCAGCGCCTGCTTCATTCCTCCTCTCCGTCTGCTCCGTCTGAGGACGCTCTTCGCTTTGCTCCTGGGCTTTGTAGCTCCATTTCTTCTAGAACTGGGCCTTGCAGGTACCTTTGTAGGTCGTTGGGGTCATCAAAGATTCTGCTTCCGTGCCTGTCCGTTATTCTCATTTTGGAAGGGCCTGCAAAGGTGAAGGTGATGGTTTTTTTGCGCAGATGCTCTCTCAGGGCTAGGAGGCCTTTCCTCACTTTCACTGTTAGCCTGGAGAAGTCTTGGGTGATAGTTACCTTCTTCCCGTTTATCAACATTGGGCGGCCTTTCCTGGCCACAGCGCAGATTGCGTCTGTGTGATTGTCTCTTAACGGCTTGCATATTATTGGTCTGGGAGTGTTACTGTTCACTTGTCTCTTGGCTGGTATGCGGTAGGCTTTGACGATTTCGAGCGGCCTGTCAAAGTTGAGACCGGTAAGTTTGGGGATTATGGTTTCCAGCATTAAGGCGCATGCCCCTGGTGTGTCCTCCTCCTCTTCGGGCACTCCCAAGAGTCTTATATTTCCTTTGCGGCTTCTGTCCTCTTGCTCTGCCATGGTTCTTTGTAATGCTGTGGTTCTCTTTATCACTAAGCCCAGGTCCTTGTGAGTTACATTAGCGCGGTCTCCCAGCTGGCTTATCCTTTTCTCCGCCTCGTCAATTCTGCCGTTGGCCTTGCTTTGCTCAGCTCTGATTGCTATCAATTCCATTTGGATATTGTCCACTGTCTTTTTTGTGGCCTTTGCTAGATCGTTTCCTTCCGTTATCTTCCTCAGTAGTGTGTTCAGTGTGATGGTTTCGTTGCTCTGACCGTCGTGCTCCTTTGCTGGTGAGGCAGGGGTGTCGTTCTTGCTCTTTTTTTGGTCATTTGTGACTTGTTTACCATCTCTCCCCGCCATGGCGTCGAAACCTCTTCTAACCTGGTGCGTCTGGGGTCTCCCTTCTGTTAGTTGTTGTTTTACAGCGTCTCTTTTCGGTCCCTTTTCTTCTTTATTGCTTAGGATGTTTGTCGCTGTTAGGGTGCTGTCCCTGAACCTGGGCGGCCACTTGATCACTCTGGTTTTAGTCGTGGACTCCGCCAGCCTCTTGCGGTATCTCCCCCCGGGCGTCGTGCCTTCTTTGCACTCTATCAGTCTTTACCTCTTGTTGCTCTGTTGCTTCTGCTGGGGCTGTCGACGAGCTAGCTGCTCTTGAGCTCTTGAGCGCGTTGTTCTGCTTGCTGGGGGTGCCAGCCTTACTCTTAGCTTGTGATTGTATGGCTGTCGGGCCTCCGCAGTTCCTTCTACCTTGCCTCATTTTGGTCTGCTGTAGCGCATTTTTTGCGCTAGCGGCCTGACTGCTCTTTGCCCTTGGCGCCTTTCTGGTTGCTTTCCTTCCCTTGGCGTGCGTCTGTTTGGCAGTATATTGTTTGTGCCTTGCTTCGTATCTGCTGTTGTTCCAACTACTGCCTGCTTACTGCTGTCCACTGTTTAAGATGGCCGCCGTATCGCAGGGGAGTGCGTTTGCACCCGATTCTCCGCCTATTCGCTTCAGGGGTAAGCTCGGGGGTGCGTGGGTGCGGGCGGGTTTTAGCCAGCCACTTCGCGCTGAGCTGGTTGTGCGCTGCGCTCTCTCTGCTTATGGAGGTCCGTCGCCTTCCGTGCTGTGCCGTTACTCCCCCAAGATGGCCGCGCGTCTGCTTCTGTGCCTTCCCCAAGATGGCCGCCCCTCTGCTTCTGTGCCTCCCCAAGGTGGGAGCCGTGTACTCGTTTATTCGTCTTTAGTTAGGTTGGGGTTGTATTCCTGCTATACATCGGCGGCTTGACTATCGCTGGTGGGGGAGTTTCTTGCTTAGGGCGCTCTTACTTGGGTCACGGTGGTGGTTTTGCGTTCTTCCGTTTCTGCTCTCTCTCGGACCTCTAGCGCTTCCCGCCTCGTCTCTCGACCCGTAGCTCTGCCTCCTTCCACAAACGTTCTCCGTAACTGTTGTCAGGCTTGTGGCTTCTGGGGGGTTTTTGAGTAGCTCAGTATTTCACTCGGTTGTGAAAGAGCCCGCCTTTGTCTTGTTTAACTAAGATGGCCGCCCCTAGCTTCGCTCCTCTCCCAAGATGGCTGCCTTCCGTGTGTTGTCTTCTTCGTCTCGGAAATTAGAGTCGCTCAATACCTCGCATCTGGGGGGTATCGCCAAGGGGGGAGTCTTCTTTACGGGGGCTTGGGCTTCTGCGTTGTCGACCTTCGGCGCTCTTACTTGGTGGCTTTGGTGGTCTTGCGTCTCGGGTTTATTTCCTTTCTCCTGTAGGATCTGTCCGCCATCTTGCGCTTCTCCTTTCCTTTTTTCAGCCCGATATTCTTTCTCTTTTCTCCGCCTCTTCAGTGGATGTAGCCAGACTTGAATCACTTCTGGCGGTGCCCCTTGTGTTCATGCACCTCTCCTTGTGACCGTTGTCACGTTTCCTAGCGTTTCTCCTCTCCTGCTCGCCGTTCGTTTGACTTGGGTGTCGGGAGCTCCGGACTTAGGTCTGCTGCCTCCTTGCCATCCAAGCCACGCCCCGAATTGCCCAGTTTTCTAATGGCATTCCCGCAAGTCAAAGCATTAGGTTGATAATACAACTCACTGCACCAGTCCCACCGGTTCTGTAAGCAAAAGAGTTGAAAATTCTCTTTACTGCCCAAATTTATCTTTGAACTCCGTATTTGTGTTTGAGAAACGAGAATTACCTCTGGTGTTTGCTGCCTTTTTTTATCCGCCACAGTGAAAGTTTGTCCTCGATGCATAAACCAAACTACAAGAGACACGAAAACGAGCCAGTTACAAATAGATCCGTCCCGTTACCCCAGTTTTTCATTATCTTTCAAAAGAGAAAGTCACATTAACAGAAACAGAAGAAAAAGTTTTCAAATGTAAGAGTACTTTATCTCCTATCTCGCATAAATCATTCGATTTATTAGAACTCTTGGTTAAGAAAGTCCTGGAGAAAATACAAATGACAGCTAATACACGTAAAAACTTGACTACAGTGGAATTTTTGGCTCTGCGCAAATTGGCAGAAAATGAGAAGATTGTATTTCAGCCTGCAGAAAAATGGGGACCCCTGTTTGTAATGAACGCCACCTACTATGATAACAAAGTGCAAGAGCACGTGATGGACTCCGACACCTACATCTCACTGGATTCTGATCCCACCTCGGATTTTCAAAGAAAACTGGCTGAGACTGGCTGAGACCCTCAATAAAGCCTGTGAGTTAGGCTGGATAAATGAAAACACCAAGAAATTTTTAATATCTGAATTTCCAGCACAACCGCACATCTATATGTTACCAAAAATGCGTAAGAATCCTACTGAATCACCTTTTCGTCCGATCGTCGCAGGCTGCTGCTCAATAAATGAACCAATAGGCAGATCATTGATCACTTTTTGCAACCACTTCTGCAGGGTTGGGTTTCTTTTGTTCAAGATACAAATGATTTTTGAACAAATTAATGCAGGTAAAAGTGCATATAGCAGAAGACATGTGGCTATGCACAATTGATGTTGTAGCTCTATATACATCAATACCGCACTCTGAAAGTTTGGAAGCTGTGGAGTGGATGTTGCTGAGAAGGAACTATGAGGAGTCGCAGAACATTCTCCTACTCAAGTTCCTACAATTTAGTCTTTACTATAGCTATTTCTTATGGAAGGATCCATTTTTCCTACAACGCACAGGCACATCTATGGGCTTTACAGGGGCACCTACTTATGCAACTATTTTTATGGTGAAATATGAGGACACTCATATACTAAATGGTCAAACTTGGACAGACCATCTCATGGTATACCTTCGATACATTGACAATATTTTACTATTGTGGAAGGGTTCTAAAGAACATCTTGAAGAATATTTCAGCACACTGAACACACATCAACCACGCATTAAATTTACCCATACAATCATCAATTCTAATATTAATAATTTGGACATTAATATTGAATTACAAGGGGCACTAGAGGGCGCACTGTGGAATGGCTGCCTGTTGAGACAGCTCCGCCGGTCAAGTCCATGAATTGGCCTTGAACTCGCATTGGAAGCGTAATTCCATCTCGAATCCTGGCAGAAATGGAAATCGGAATGTGTGCAGACTGACGGGACAGGAGAAGCTTCATGCTGCGAAGTGTCAAAAGCGATGAAATTGACTTTGTCGCGGCCCACCCGGACTGCCGGAGACCCAAGCAATATGGCGGCCGCCTACTACTGAAATCACAGCAGCAACCCTAAGGCGAGCTAAGTGTTGGGCGCCGATAGTGACAGCTCGGAGGCATCGCGGGCACGAAGAAAATCTGCCGGAGCTCATCGCTGGATGTGCGCGCACAGGAGGTGTTGTCTGCGGCCTACGAGGGGGCAGAAAACAATGTGCTGACTGCCGAGTTACTGGGGCATGAATGCATAAAAAAATGGTAGGCGGAGGCGGGCGGGAGTTCCGCAGCTGAAGCAATACGTGCTGCTAATTTAACAAGTACCCGCAAGCCCAGGCATCGGAACGGGGACACGCTGACCGGAGGCAGGCATCCCACACAAGCTGGCATGAACATATGAGGTTCCTGGGGCACAAATGGCGGCCATAACAAGTGCGGAGGCATAACGCATACAGCGCACAGTGGAGCAATGACCCATTGAAGAATATGAGGAGAATGGAATGAGCGTTAAGCAGAGGTCCCGAATACCGAATCTTGACATACATTGTTTAAGGAGGGGGAATAACGGCATTCCATGGCGCACTGACCTGAAGACACGCATTATTCGCACAATGGCGGCGATTAC
Source organism: Lissotriton vulgaris (assembly GCF_964263255.1). NCBI lineage: Eukaryota > Metazoa > Chordata > Amphibia > Caudata > Salamandridae > Lissotriton > Lissotriton vulgaris. Next base: position 138,387 of record NW_028249163.1, read on the forward strand.
AAAAGAGCTCCTGAATCACTGAACACAATACAGGGACTGGCATCACCTTACGATCTGCTGCTACTATGCCCTTGAAAGTGCAAAGGTCGGAGGTGCGCAGTACAATGCGCTAGTATAAAATAAGAACATTGGGAATTAGTCGTACAACACAATAACATCACAACCTGAGCGCGGAATCAAGGTGTGGAGTCCTCATGGTGCGGCGATCTGCTTTAGTTCATTGCATAGTTCCTGGACCAGTTGTGTGGTATGTGCCTCTGGCGCTGGTACATGTAGGAATCCTGTGCCCACAAGATTGATGGCAGCACTGCGGGGGCATTTCTAGTTATTGATATTCTGCTCCAACTGGATAACTATGCACGTGCTCCTCCTTGCATCCCAATCACGGGACCTCTGTCAAACTATAGTGAAGTGAACATCTGGCACTGTCCTGCGAGTCTTGTTCGGGGACCTCGCACGAAGTGGAAAGTGTCTGTTATCAAAGTGCAACGACTCCTGCAAGTATGGGTAAACCGGACAAACAACAGCCTAAACTCACTTTTGAATTGAGAAAGCCACCCAATGGTGCGGCATCGCACTCAGACACAGAGTTGGAACCGGAATCTACTTCGGGTGGAACTATGGAAGCTGTTCTCAAAGCGATTCAATCAAGCCTACAGGACATTAATGGGAAGCTAGACCATCCCACTCAGCGAGTAGACTGCATGGACAAACAGAGAGAATGCTTAGACAACGCGGAGACCCGCATTGCACCTGTAGAAGATGAGGCACATGCAACTGCAAGTAAATGCATGGGAATTGAAAAGGTGCTAGAAGTAATCAAGAGCAAGGCGGAGGATTTGGAGGCACAGTTGCACCGAATAGCAGGCGTGCCGGAGTCTACAAATACTGGCCGACTGGAGACGTATGTGGAGGAAATGCTCCGATCAGTGTTTGAAGGGGATAGCTTCTCAAATGTCCTAATTGTGGAGCGTACACATAGGTCCTTGGCACCACGTCCACCCCCTGGAGCCGCCCCGCGGCCAATAATTACATGGATATCAAACTACAGGGATAGGACTCCGAATAGGATGTCCTTCCTGACCATGGCGGGATGGTGACTGAGAGTAGGGATCGGAAAGAGAAGAAGACACCCTCTACTAAGGGAACCTGTCTGAGAGGTTTGTACATCTCGACTAAGTGAGGCATGACACTGCTGGTCCATGGAAACGGGTGTAGGAGATGGACAATGATACGTATGGACCATGGAGCATGGCGGTAAATTGGTAAGGACAGAGACGGTGGTGCTGGACATATCCACACGGACCTGTTAGGTGAACTGCCTGCCTTTTGTTGCAGTTATTTTGCAGGTAGCTCGGTGGAGCAATGGAGTTAAAGGGGTGTTTTCTTTTGCTCTTTTTTTTCCTGATGATATGACTGTGATAGAAGTAGATCACTGCTGAGTATAATGGGTTACGTCTAATGATTGATGTACGCCAGGTTTTTTATTGACACTGTTTGCTTACTTTTACACTGCATCGATATTTTAACCTTGACCAATTCCACCACTGTGGATGGTGTTGTGTGCGCATGGCGGACCCTCCAATGGGTATTCCCCGAATTGGTTATGGTTGTGTTGTGGGTATTGCAGAGATTTGTCTTTGGCATGTTTGAGGTGCTAAAGTGGGAGGGGGGCGGGGGAGGAGGGCATGTTATACAGACCAGAGTGTTTAAGATGCAACGCCACAATCCAGGATTGCTGTGAAGCGAAGTGTTGGACAGATACCAGTACCTATACACTGTATGTTGAGAGGGGTGCACTTTCTGAATTTGTTATTGCATGGGGACATGATTTTAAATTGATGACATGTGGAATGTGCGGGGACTTAATAATCCTAAAAAGATACCGCACATATTTGCATATTTAGATAGGTTACATATCGACATTCCTATGCCTCCGGAAACTCACCTGGGCCCGAGTTCAACTGGGGCATAAATGGGCGGGAGCGTGCTACAACTCAATGTACTCGTCATATTCTAGGGGGGTGGCCATATTGATTAAAAAAGGCACGAATTTCTCCATCAAAACATCTGTGGTAGACGCAATGGGAAGATATGTCATCCTTATGGGTACACTACGAGGGTAGAGGGAGGTTCTTATAAATACATATGGTCCGAACATAGATGCATCTGAGTTTTTCCACGACATTTGGCAGAAACTGCACGATGTGGCAGATAGGACACTTATATGGGGAGGGGATTTCAATTTGGTGTTAAATGAACAACTAGACAGGTCTGGGTCTGCAGTAGAACCGCACAGGAAAGCTATGCATAAAATGAATGACATTATGGCAGAACTACCTATCAGTCATTCCAGAAATCTCTGTGGAGGAACTATCCAGATTGTGTGGTAGAATCAAATCCGGCTCGCCCTCGGACCGTATGAGGCCGTCTCAATTTATTGAGTCACTCTCGCTTCTTCGGCAACCGCTGTGTCAAATACTGAATCTATCCTTTTCCATGGCAATCGTCCCAGTCGCCTGGAAACAGGCCTGGGTGTCTCCTATTATTAAGAAGCCCACGTTAGACCCCTCTCCCTTCTTCCTTGGGTGGCCAAGATCGCTGAAGCTCATGCTAATAACATCTTATCTCAATATCTGAGCTCTCATAATATTCTGGACCCGTCGCAGAACGGTTTTCGGTCAGGACATAGCACGGAATTGGCCCTGCTAGCCACCACGGAACATCTCTGGACGATCCTGGATGCCGGTCAAAGTGCTGCGCTGATCCTGTTGGATCTCAGCGCAGCCTTTGACATGGTGTCACACGACATCCTTCTTCATCGCTTAGAGGCAGCAGGGGTCACTGGAACGGCCTTAGAATGGTTCAGGTCATTCCTGACTGAAAGATCTTTCTGTGTGTCGGCCCCTCTGTTTCTCTCGCAAACCCACTCCATCGGTCAGGGGGTCCCACAGGGCTCAGCATTGAGCCCGTCGTTGTTTGACCTCTATGTACAGCCTTTGGCGGCTGTTGCCAATAAATGGGATCTTACGATGGTGTCCTATGCTGATGACACCCAGCTTGTTATCACCTTAGCTGAAAGACCATCAATATCGGCCACTAGGTTCAGAGACGGGGTGACAGCAGTGGCCCAATGGATGGCAATTAACTGTCTACAGCTAAACGCGAGTAAAACAGAGGTTTTACTGGTGGGAAAGAACGCCGCCCTGTGGAACGAACACTGGTGGCCAGCGCCCCTTGGTGCTATGCCAATGCCCAAAACATTGGTAAAGAACCTGGGGGTCTGGATGGATTCCACTCTCAGTTTCCAGACCCACACAAAGAGAGTCGCAGCCACCTGCATAGGCTTGTTAAGGGGTCTTAAACCTCTTTTGAAATGTTTTAACCCGGCGGTTCGACAGTTGATAGTGCAGTCTACTATACTTTTGCGCCTTGATTATGCTAGCTCTTTGCTTCCGGGGGCTAATAAGGCAGAGATACGGCGACTACAACGAGTGCAAAACTCCGCAGCCAGAACATAGGTAGGACTCCCCCGTTGTTGCTCGGTTGGGGCCGTTATTCAGAGGCTGCACTGGCTTCCGATCGAGAAGCGGATCCAGTTTAAAGCTCTCTGTCTATCGTTTAAAATTTTAGAATTTGGTAGCCCGGCGCTGCTGGGCAATCTCTTGACCCCGTATGTGCCCCACCGACAGTTGCGATTGCTGGGACAACACATGGTGGTTGTCCCGCGGTTCAAACTCTGCCGGATAGGAGGACGTTCATTCCGGTACCTGGCAGCCAAGCTGTGGAATTCTCTGCCGGTACATCTCCGCGGGATGGATGACCTGTTTACTTTTCGTAAGGCTGTCAAAACATGTTTAAGCACCACTGCAGGTATTTTAAAAGATATTCACGGACAACTGACTAGATGTGAGTATAGATTAAGATCCCTGGAACGTGCATATGAGCAGTCCCAAGAACCCGTATGTGAAGGTCGCACTGCACAGATGGTTCTGCAGGTTAAGTGCTGATGGGGAGCTGCAAACTACTACTGAGGGTATATTGAGGGAATTTGTAACCACGTATGGTACACTATATAAATCACGGCACACTGTGTCCCCAGAGGAGATAATGAAATATATGGAAGTTGTGGCCATTGCCTGGCTTTCAGATACCCAGAGGCAGTACCTTTCCCTCCCGATAACAGTAGAAGAAGTCACAGAGATTATTAAATCGTTTCCTAATGGGAAGGCACCTGGCCCTGATGGGTTTACATGCAAATTTTACAAGACCTTTGTAGATTTGCTAGCACCCCGCCTAGTAGCAATGTATGGTGATGCCTTCGAGAAAACAATTCTCCCTCCTACCCTGCAAGAAGCCGTGTTGGTGGCTCTATTAAAGCCAGCAAAAAACTGTGTATACTGTGAGTCCTATAGGCCACTATCACTCATAAATGTGGACTCTAAAATATTGGCCAAGTTGCTAGCAGTGCGACTACAACCTCTTATGACTGCACTGGTATTACCGGACCAGTCTGGATTCATACCGACCCGTTCCACAGCTCACAACACTAGGACGCTATTTGCATTAGCACACTACCTAATACCCACCACTAAAGCAGCCGCGGTAATGTTGGATGCGGCCAAAGCATTTGATTTCATAGAATGGCCATACCTATTAAAGGTGCATAAGAGAATGGGATTTCCTCCAATCTTCCAGCAATGGGTCCAGTTACTTTACACCAAACCTGTGGCCTGAGTTCGCATAAACAATTATGTGTCTGATATCGTACCTATAGCACGTGGAACACAGCAAGGCTGTCCATTGTCACCGTTACTATTTGCACTGGCACTGGAGCCTTTAGCTTGCAAAATTAGACAAGGACATCATTATTCTGCCTTACAATTTCAAGAGCAGCCACTACACATATCTATGTATGCGGACGATATGTTACTCTAAGTACGGGACCTGGAGAGTAATCTAGCCCCACTATTAAGAGAATACATTAAGTTTGGGCTTCAAATAAATTGGGACAAGTCGATTATAATCAGACAGCACAGCTCCACATACCACAGAATTCTCTCTGGGGTGGCAAACTGAACCAGTGAGGTACCTGGGTGTGTGGTTCCATAGTGACCCGTAGCTTGTCATACGCGAAAACTATGGCAAAGCTGTTAGCACCATTATAGCCAAAACTGACGGCTGGATCCAACTACCTCTTTCGTTAACGGACATGCTGGCGATTGTCAAAATGGTGGTACTCCCAAAATTCATGTACCTATTCAATAATATCCCCATTACCCCACCGCCAGAAGTGTTCCGACAGATACAATCATTACTCATTAAATTAATATGGGCGGGTAAACAAGCCAGGATTGAAATGCGGGCTCTGACGCTGCCGTACTCGAAGGGCGGTTTGAAATTGCTGGATTTCCGCCTCTATTATTTATGTGCGCAGGCCCAATATGCTTACCATTGGTACCATCGGAATCCCTACCGAACACACACTGCAATAGAGGAGAGTGATGCGCACCCTATCCCACTGCCGGCGATAATAACGCATAAGAGGCCTCCACTGCATAACAAAGACATTAACACAGTGAATACTACAAACTCTGCTTGGTTTCAAATAGGGAAGTTGTCAAATAAGACTCCTCTATACGCACCTGCTCTCCCATTACAACATCACCCCAACTTATCTGTCACCCAGGAGGAGGTGGGAATGGGGCTATTACGGCAAGAGGGATTGGCACGATAGGGGATCTATACAATGAAGGGACGTTCAAACAACTGTGAGATTTCGACTATGTAAGTAATCAAACACTATTATTCCGCTTCACCTATCATAGACTCCAAGGGGTGATCAAACAGCATTACCCTACATACCCAGCAGAACCCTTGCAACTGAATGCACTACAATTAACCATCACGTCGCCTAATGATAAGAGGGTAATACCACGACTATACACTGGAGTGCAGGACGAGATAGCCGATACAACAACGTCGCCTTCCTCACAGAAACCTGGATGAACGCCTCCTCAGCCCCCGACATCGCAATAGCCATCCCGGATGGCTACAAGATCACCCGGAGGGACCGCGTCAACCAAACCGGAGGAGGCGTCGCCATCGTCCACAGAAACACCATCCGAATCACAACCAACTCCGACGGCACACTCAACGCCGCTGAGCACCTTCACTTCCAGATACACACCGACCCCAAGACCACCCTCAGAGGCACTCTCATCTACAGACCCCCGGGACCACGCACGCAATTCAGCGAAGCCATCGCAAACTTCGTCAGCCCGCACGCCCTAACCTCCTCAGACTACATCCTCCTAGGGGACCTCAACTTCCACCTGGAGAACAACAATGACAGCATAACCGCCACCCTGCTGGACAACCTCGCCAACCTGGGACTCAAGCAACTAGTGAACACCCCCACCCACTATGCCGGCCACACGCTCGACCCCATCTTCTCCTCCAGGAAGCACATCTCCTTCAGCCACTCCACCAGACTACACTGGACAGATCACAGCTGCGTCCACTTCAACTTCAGGAGAACCACGACCCACCTCCACCCGCAACTGGTTCCCCGCAGAAGCTGGAGCAAGATCACCGCCGACCAGCTCACCACCTCCCTTAGCCAGAACCCTCCCACCAACACGACGGACCCCAACGAAGCAGCCCGCAACCTCACACAGTGGCTCACCAACTGCACCGATGACCTCGCACCACTGAAGAACCCTCCCAGCAGACCCAGCAGCAAGAAAGCCTAGTTGTTCACCAACGACCTCAAAAACTCTTAGAAAACCTGCCGCACCCTCGAGAAAGCCTGGCGCCTCGACCAGACAACAGAAAACATGACCGCCCTCAAGAACGCCTCCCGCAAACACCACCACCTGATCCGCACCACCAAAAGGACAACATTCAAAGAACGACTGGACAGCAACACCCACAACAGCAAAGATCTCTTCAGCATCATTAAAGAGCTCTCCAACCCCAGCGCCTGCAACAACGACATCACACCCTCGCAAGACCTCTGCGACTCACTCCCCTCATTCTTTCACCGCAAGATCGCCGACATACACAACAGCTTCGGTGCACAGACCACGCACTCAACCACCGAACCAGCGCTCCCCATCACCACCCTCTGTACCTGGACCTTGGTCAGCACCGAAGACACCACCCGCACGATGAACACCATCCACTCCAGCTCCCCAACCGACCCATGCAAACACCACATCTTTAACAAAGCTGACTCCATCATCGCACCCCAACTCGGACATCATTAACTGCTCCTTCGCATCCGCCACCTTCCCGGAAACATGGAAACATGCCGAGCTCAGCCCCCTCCTGAAGAAACCCACTGCGGACCCCATGGACATCAAGAACTTCTGCACCATCTCGCTCCTCCCTTTTCCTGCCAAAGTCATCGAGAAGACCGTCAACAAACAACTCTCCACCTTCCTCGAGACAAACGGATCCCTCGACCCCTCGCAGTCCGGTTTCCGAGCAAACCACAGCACCGAGACCGCCCTCATCGCAGCTACCGACGACATCAGGTCCCTGCTCGACAACGGTGAAACAGCTGCCCTCATCCTCCTGGACCTCTCAGCAGCCTTCGACACCGTATGCCAGCGCACCCTGATACAACGCCTCAGCAACACCGGAATCCAAGGAACAGCCTTGAAGTGGATCATCTCGTTCCTCTCTGGAAGAACCCAGAGAGTCCGCCTCCCACCGTTCCGATCCGCGGCCACCGAAGTCATCTGCGGCGTTCCACAAGGATCCTCGCTCAGCCCCACCCTCTACAACGTCTACATGAACCCCCTCACAACCAACACAACCTCAACATCATTTCCTACGCTGACGACACCCAGCTGATCCTCTCCCTCACCAATGACCCCGCCACCGCCAGAGACAGCCTCCAGCAAGGAATGAAAGTTGTCGCGGAATGGATGAAGCTCAACCGTCTGAAACTGAACTCAGACAAGACCGAAGTCCTCATCCTGAGCCCATCCCCCTCTGCCTGGGACGACTCCTGGTGGCCCCTGGCCCTGGGCACCGCCCCCAAGCCAACGGACCATGCACGCAACCTGGGCTTCATCCTGGACTCCTCCCTCATGATGACCAAGCAAGTCAACGCTGTCTCGTCATCCTATTTCAACACCCTGCGCATGCTCCGAAAGATCTTCCGGTGGATCCCCACCGAAACCAGGAAGACGGTCACCCAGGCCCTCGTCACCAGCCGTCTGGACCACGGGAACACCCTCTACGCTGGAACCACAGCCAAACTCCAGAAAAGACTCCAGTGCATACAGAAAGCTTCGGCACGACTCATCCTGGACATCCCCGTCACAGCCACATCTCTGCCCATCTGAAAGGCCTGCACTGGCTCCCCATCAGCAAGAGGATCACGTTCAGACTCCTCACCCACGCACACAAGGCTCTCCACGTCATGGGCCCCAAATACCTCAACAGCCGCCTCACATTCTACACACCCACCCACCAGCTCCGATCCGCCCGCCTCGCCCTCGCCTCCGTCCCACGAATTTGCAAAACCACCGCCGGAGGAAGATCCTTCTCCTACCTGGCGGCCAAGACAAGGAGCTCCCTCCCCACCCACCTACGGCTGACCCAGGACCACCTCTCCTTCAGGAAACAACTCAAGACCTGGCTGTTCGAGCAGTAGCGACTCCCCCCCTCCCAGCGCCTTGAGACCCTAGCGGGTGAGTAGCGAGCTATACAAATTTGTATGATTGACGCAACACATAGGGCATTGGCAAGGTGGAATGAGGTTTTGGACAATCCGCTTTCGGAGGAAGAGTGGCAGATTGCCTGCTCAGTAAACGAAATATTAACACCTAATGGTAACTTGAGACTATTACACTATAAATATCTGCATCAAACGAATCACACGCCAGCTCGACTTCATAAATATGATTTACGGCCAGATGTACATTGCAAAAGATGTGGGTATGAATTAGAAGATTTTATACATCTGGCATGGCACTGCCCGCCTGTAATAAAATATTGGGGGAAGGTAGCACAAATGTTAGGTGATATGGTGGGTGTCCCCATTAGCTGTACAATCCGCACTTGTCTACTGGGACTGTTAAGCAATGTCCGGGCTACAAAGCGAAAATTTTGCTTGATAGCAATACTACTGGCTAAAAGGCGAATCTCATTATCTTGGGATAGTAAAAATGTACCACAAACAAATCAATTGCTTCGTTACATGACATATTGCCATGGGACTCTACTTTCCTATGAGGAGGAGCTGCCATCAGGATCACGCCCTTGAGACTATTGGTCGTATTTGGTTGCCTATCTTCAAAATAATCCAAGTGTATGAATAAGTGTGGTATCACTCTCTGTAACCAGTGATAATGTGTATATTGGTTTTTAATGGTATCTTATCTATACTATGCATGGAAATGATCATTGCGCCGGGATGTGGGATGCGGTAACATGATGGTCTGTACGTTTGTTTCTTTGGATATGTTATGCCTTGAAACTACCAATAAAAATAATTTAAAAAAAAAATATTGAATTACAACAGGAGGTTTTAAAACTCGAGTTTACAGGAAACCTACTGATCGGAATAATGCACTGTACTTTAAACGTTTCCACTCTCCATCTCTAAAAAATCACCTGCCACTATCGCAGTACATCAGGATCAAACGTATAACCTCTGGCGATGCAACAAGCAACAAAGACATTGAGAACATGTCACAGCAATTTCAACAAAGAGGCTATCTGGATGAAATCCTGGCAACGGCCAGGCAGAAAGTATCACACTTACTGCGGGAACAACTGCTGAAGAAGATCACAAGAGCGAAGGCACAGAGGGAAGTCTGTGTTATTAAATACTCTACAGCAGCTTCAGCTATTAAAGGGAGCAACTTGAGAATATGGGAAATTATTGAACAGGAACATGATTTTAAGGAAGTTTTTCTTGCTCAACCAATGTTTGCGTATTCCAGATCAAAAAATCTATGTGCACTATTAAAGAAAAGTCAGGCTGTTCAACCTCAAATAAAACACTTAGGGATGCGCAAGTGTTTTAACTGCGGACACTGTGGGAATGTGGTCGTAGGGAACTCATTTGCTCACCCACACACAGGGAAAGCAATTACACTGAAAAACACTTCTGATTGTAGTGAAGAAATGGTGATCTACGCTATTAAATGCCCCTGTTGGCTAGTATATGTAGGCCGCACTTCACGTAAAATGAAAGTTAGGCTCACAGAGCATAAAAGTACCATTAGGACAGCGTATAGTAAATCAAGTTTGGCGGCACTCTGGGTGGTACATAAACACACGATACCGCAGTTGCGTTATACCATACTTGAGTAAATAGCAGTGACACCACACATTGACACTCACAAGCATTTGGAGCAAAAGGAAACATATTGGATACACACTCTTAATACTCTTATACCTCATGGTTTAAACGATAAGTTAGAAATGGCTTGTTTTCTGTAATCTAAGCGGATGACTTTCGTGTACTGTTGGACTGTATGGACTGTTCTGTTATGAATATTGTAAAAAACAATGTAATTTGGGAGTTTTCAAGCTTCACACGTGTTTTGTGTAAATATACTGCTATATCTCTCATGATATACCAGTAGTATTTACATTTTTTCACTAACATACATAACATCTAGAAACTGATTGTTTTTTACACTAACATGAAACATGTACATATAACCATCAGGCATATTGTTATACATTGACTATACCGGTATGATTACAAGCACATATAGGTAGCTCAAGGTACAGATGCAGGCACATACCCTTTTAGTTTTCGTAGAGTTCTGGTGACCCAACCACAATTTTTCGAATGATCTTTACTTTCGCATAGACTTTTAATTATATCACTTTCATTCCAACTTATCTGTGTTTTAATTAATGTTAGCCAACTGGAGATGCAATTTCCCAATTTAAATTAAAGGGTTTTTCGTTACGCAATTGACTCAAGAAAGTCTGACCTTCATATCTATTATACGAGGCGCATTCAATTCTCGCGCCATTTCCGGGTTTAAGAGCTCTGCGGTAGAAACAGTTAGAGCTTAAACGACACACAAGAAGGAGGCGAGAGGTGAGGGAACATAGTGAATATTACAACACAGTAAGTAGGAGGTGCTTCGGGAGTGGGTGCACTGGGGTAACAGGACAGATCTATTTGTAACTGGCTCATTTTGTGTCTCTTGTAGTTTGGTTTGTGCATCGAGGATGAACTTTCACTGAGGCAGATAAAAAAGACAGCAAACACCTGAGGTAATTTTTGTTTCTCGAACACAAATACAGAGATCAAAGATAAATTTGGGCAGTAAAGAGAATGTTTAACTCTTTTGCTTACAGAACCGGTGGGACTGGTGCAGTAACTGGAGTTGTATTATCAACCTAGCACTTTGACTTGTGGGAATGCCATTAGAAAACTGGGCAATTACAGTCATCTCTTTATTTGAGTCACATTGTCATAGAGGATCACTGACTCAATATCGAGGGACAAAATATAGACTACCCAAAATATAGATTCCAAAATATCGACAGACAAAATATCGAATTCCTATCTACAAACAGGTAAGTACCAAAATATCGACCCCAAAATATAGTTTATATATATATATACATTATAAAAATATCGAATTTCTTAAAATTAATGTAAAATTAAAAAATATTAAAAATAAATAGCTAAAATATACTTAAAAATACTTAAATTACCTTACAATTATTAAATAACTAATTTAACTTATAAAAAACAAAATACAATCATATCTGTTAAAACATATATATATATTAACATAATATTAATAGAAAATACACAATATTATTACCGTAGGATAGCGGAGGTGTAGAAATTACTATTCCCACTCCTGGAAGTGCAACAGTAGGGAAAGCGTTGGATAGCGTAGGGGTAAAAATTACTATTCCCACTCCAAAGAGTGCAACAGTAGGGAAAGCGTTGGATAGCGTAGGGGTAAAAATTACTATTCCCACTCCAGAGAGTGCAACAGTAGGAAAAGCCACAAATCACTCTACGACATCGGACCAGATTGCCTCAACTCTCGACTGTCCTTCTACACCCCCTCCCGCCAACTTCGCTCTTCCAGCCAAGCTCTCGCCACTGTACCTCGCATCAACAAGACCACCATGGGAGGCAGATCCTTCTCATACCTGGCTGCCAAAACATGGAACTCACTCCCCGCTTACCTTCGCCTCACCCAGAATCACCTAGTGTTCAGAAAGCAGCTTAAAACGTGGATTTTTGACAAATAATCCTCCTCCCCTTCCTAAGCGCCTTGAAACCCTCTGGGTATGTAGTGCGCTATATAAATTTTATGACTTGACTTGACTTGACAGTAGGGAAAGCGTTGGATAGCGTAGGGGTAAAAATTACTATTCCCACTCCAGAAAGTGCAACAGTAGGGAAAGCGTCGGATAGCGTAGGGGTAAAAATTACTATTCCCACTCCAGAGAGTGCAACAGTAGGGAAAGCGTTGGATAACGTAGAGGCAAAATTTACTATTCCCACTGCAGAGAGTGCAATAGTAGGGAAAGCATTGGATAGCGTAGGGGTGAAAATTACTATTCCTACTCCAGAGAGTGCAACAGTAGGGAAAACGTTGGATAGCATAGGGGTACATTTTACTATTCCCACTCTAGTGAAAATAAATTAATATAATTCACATAATTATCAATTAATCAATTAATAAAAATTAATTATCAGCTAAGAATTAATTAATTATCAATTACAAAGTAATTAACAATTTGTTCAAAATAAATACCAATAAAAATAATTAACATACTTAATTAATTATAATTAAATTCCTTCCCACCCTATTCCCCTATAAACCTACAACCCGCTACAGAAAATAAATTAAATTAATTCACATAATTATCAATTAATCAATTAATAAAAAATAATTATCAATTAAGAATTAATTAAATACCAATTAAACATTACTTAACAATGTATTCTAAATAAATACCAATTAATTAATTAACATATTTAATTAATTATAATTAAATTACTTCCCACCCTATTCCCCTATAAACCCACAACCCGCTACAGAATTAAATTACACAATAATTAAATAACATAAAATTAATTACTTAAAATAAATTACAAAAATATATACTAACATAAAAACACTTTAAAAAATTCGATATTATTAAAAATTCGATATTTTTATTGAACTATATTATGTACTACGATATTTTGACTGTCTATATTTTTAAAATCGATATTACATTACTTACCTTCAAAACGATATTTTTGATGTCTATATACTGTCCATTCGATATTTTGTCCATTCTATATTTTTGACTCGATATTTTGGTTTGTCTATATTTTGGAATCGATATTTTGCCCATTTACCGTCATAGAGTATTTAAGCAGTATTGGATTGTGACATATACTGGATGGTATTAAATCCTCGTTAGTGGCAGATTCTCATATTTCATTTTTCAACATTTTTAGCATTTATCGTTTTCATACCTGGATATATGAGGTATTAAGTGATTTTTCGGCACGTTTAGAAGACTTTGGGCTATAAGGGACTGTTCTATTGCCACACAACACATTTTGGTTTTGTCTAAGAGTTTCAGTGCACTGCGCTGATTAATTTATGTTTTGTACACCTTTTTCGGTCCTTTCACTTGATAAGCTTGAATAAATCCAAACATATTTTTTCAAAAATAAAAAAAATACACTGTTTGCCTGTGGGACATGGGACTTTCCCTGACAAGCCTGCATAGTTAAATAATATGATTATAAATATATGATCTTTGGATTAAGGTTTTCATTTTGGTACTTTCAGTGTACCCCTGATGAAGGGTCTTCCCGAAATGCATTGGGACATGTAAACACTACCTGGAGTCTGAGACTCGAAGAATGAATCCACATTTTGATTTATTGTTCAATAAATATGATGCCATAGATCATTACTATTATTATGTTTGTAATAATTGATTGCAGGAGCAACCTTGAGATTGACTTTTGAAGATTTGCTTTCTTAATGTAAATATTATATAATTTGGAAACTTTATATGTTAATTTATAAAAACATTTCTTGTATAAATCATTGCAATTAAATAGCATCAATGTTTGGGCAGGTGAAAAGCGCACCTTGTATTCATGTGACAGTTGTTTGTTCCCATGTTACTTTGTTTCATTTACCTGACAGGAGCTGGTCAGAGTAACAGGGTGGTGCCAATCAGGAAAACTATTGATTAAATAAGATAAATGTTTATACTTGCGTTGTGCAGGTAATAATCTTTTTTTAGTGATATACCTATCTAGGATTGAAACATTTTGGCACTAGGTTCATAGGACCATAATACTCAAATCTGACCCTATCTATTGAAGTTTTTAATATCCCTGACAGATCCACTAATAATGGGACACTGGGATCTGTTTGCAGATTTTTTATCTTTAAATCCCCCTGGCCATATCTCATCAAGAGCTCCCTGGAATACGGTCGAGCACACCCTGATTTCTAGGGGTTAGGGTGACCCGATGATGAAGCATGACACCACTAGGGTGTGTAAGGGTAATATAAACAAAAGGTTTCCTTCCCCAATCCCTAGTGGGTACCGATTAATGACTTCACATAGGATCTTCCCATACCTAACCTACCAGGGTTAATCTTAGATACTCGTGGACCATGTTCACATGCCCGTGGGGTACTTTTTGTGGTTTGACTTTAGAACACAGGCGGACGTACTCCCATTAGAGGTTTCCTCTCGGCCCTTAAGGCACTGAGGAATGGTTATTTTCCCTACGTGCCTTTGTTTCTTCATATTTTTCTTTCGAGGCCTTCTCTGTTCTTCTCCTACCACTTTCTCTTTTGTTTTTATGACTTTATTTCTCATGTTGCATTTTTATCCCTATAAAAGCAAAAATAAGAGTTAATGTGTTATGTTTATAATATTACACTATCCATTTTGTACTTTTTTCCCCAATCATTCATTGCTCTTATATACTGGTATAATATTTCCTATATTTCTAGTACTTTATTTGATTTGGTTTAAATCATAAAAAGAGCGGGTTAATCGCTAAAACACGTAAACACTTGTGACTTAAAATTCATGAATAAATACAAGTTGATTTATAACTTTCCATTAAAACATTTTTGATCATTAAAACAAAGGAAAAATAGTGCAATTAGTGCCTTTTAGTCTTATAGTAGTTATTCTAGCTTGAGGAATCTGATTCTTATTCTTATATTTGCTTCAAGGTGAATGTCTAAGCATTTTCTAGATCTGGTTCCGTGTCTTTCTTTTCTAGCGCTTTCGCAGCTAGACTTAAAAACTTTAATGATTTACATGCCAATTGCACTGTTGACCCTCCTAAACATTTTATTACTGTGGATCTTCAGGTCCTTATCTGCTCTTTTATCATTAACGGCTGCAGCAGTTTTTTCCGTTTGGATGATAGTGCCGGACAAATACAAAGTAAGTGGAGCACTGATTTGTCGCCTTGTCCGCAAAGGCGGCAGTCCGTTGAAAGCCAAGTGCGTTTCCATTTTGGAGTTAAGTCTTTAGTTGGGTACACTCCCAGTCTCAGTAAAATTAATTGCTGTTTCATTCGGTTTGCAAAATGTTCCAAAAGATATGGTTGGGGCTTTAGCTTTTTATATGTCGGCAGCACCATCCATGCATTTATTTTCGTAGACAACGCAGCTTTATCCTGGTCTTGTGACATTTGGTTAACTGTTTTGTTGACCAGTTGTTTAAACTCCGGGTAGAACGGTGTAGTATGCCATGCTTCCTCTAACTTTAAAGCCTCAATTGATTTTTTTAAGAACGAATAAACCGAATTAGTCAGTTTTGATTGCTTTTCGACCTCCAGCCAACAATAATGTACCAGGGAGTCGTCCTCTGCTGCCCGCATTCTACAATAGTATTTGACCAGCGCTCCCTGTCTTGCCATGATCTGATTTTTTAGCCCAAATTCAAGTCTGATCCGGTCTTGAGAGATGTGGCGCGGGATGTTAAACAATTTTTTGAAGAGACTGATTTGGGCGATATTCAAGGATGTTGCATCCTTTGCATTTAAGAGTTCGGAACCATATGTGATTGCAGGTAAAAAAATGTATGCCACAACCTTTAATAAGTGAGTAGTGGAACTGTCACTAAGTTTTTTTTGCAAGGTTTTAAATGCAAATAATAGTTGTTTAGCTTTTGTTTTCTGGTGTTTTTGATATTTTCCTATAATTAAGATGGCTATCCAAAGTTAATCCCAAATACTTGTATGTCCCCTCGCGGTCCAAGCTGTTTCTAGTAATCTGCGACTTGTATCTCCAAGGTTTAAATAAAGCTGTAAAACCTTTTTTCTTAACACAGAATTTTATTACGTTTTCAGTTTTAATACAGTCTGAAGTACAGCATTATAGATCGCATAGCAGTACATACATATATTGATCGATACAATGTTGAGCGTCCAATTTACGTCTCTAAAAGAAAATCTGTAAGGAATACCATTACACAATAGAACTGTATGCATACAATTTTGAGGAAGTAGAAATTATGAGCGAAACTGGACATAATCAATAATAAATATGCTGTATGTCTGTACATACAAGTTTGTACTCTCAATGCTGATCGTGTTATCTATTGTCTTATAATAAAGTCTGAAATCTGTGACATAAAGAAAGAAACAACAATAAAGAAACATGCTCCTCTGAACTGTGTGTCCACTCTGATTGCCTTTGGGGAGGGGCAGGGCAGGCAGCCCTCCGAGTAAGGGGGAGAGGGGAAGGGGGAGGAGGAGAGGAGAAGCGAGGGGGCAGCCAGGGAGGGGAGGGGGAGAGGAGAAAGAGCAATAATAATAATAATAATAAGGGAAATTTATAAAGCGCCTGGTTACGCGCACCGGCGTGTCCCCGCACTATGGTAAGTGGTGGTGGCAGGGTTACCCCAACCGGCGGTGGGGTAACATGTACAGTAGCATATTAATCATCAGCGACGTCCATGTTGTGTAGTTCTTAAAAAGTTCTAACAGTTGTGCCCAATACAAGGATATTGGCCTTTTTCGCAACCCCCTACATTCTTCAGGATGCAGTGCCTCCCTCTCAGCAGTAGTCCATTTTATAACTTCTTCCCACCATTTCCCTCTATGCGGGGCCTTGGCTGATTTCCATTGTTGTGTGATAAGCCTTTTGGCTAGCATGAGAATGAGATTTATAAAATGGCCTAACACCTTTGCCTTCTTAGGAAGCGGAAGGAGCCCAAGGAGGCATGTGTCAGGGGTGTGCCAAGTGGAACGTTCAGAAAGGTGTGTGAGGCCTTGTAAAACTCCGTCCAGAAGTCCACAAGGGCGGGCAGTTCCAGGACATGTGAATAAAATCTGCCTCCGAGGTGTGACATCGAGGACACTCTGTTGTAGGATTAGGGTCCATACAGTGTATCACCTGTGGTGTGAGATAGACCCTACGCAGAAAAAACAGTTGAATTTTCTTAGTCTCGCATTGCGGGAGACACGCCTAGGATAATCAAGGATCTGTGACCATTCTTTATCTGTGATGTCCCAGGACACCTATGTTTCCCATTCAATTCAATACTTTATTTCGGTCTACTTTGGACCATAAAAGTGCAGAATATAAAATACAACACATTAAATTTAAAAATCATCATTACAGGAATTTACAAGGAATTGGGAAATCCTAGTTGGTATACCAAAAAAAAGGGACAAGGGGGTTATCTCCATAATTCATCAGATTTAAAAACAATTATGTTTAAAAAATACAATAGTTTTATAAAATAAGTATAAAAATGAACAGGGGTGTTAAAGTTTACATTCTATTATACATATTAATATACAGTCAATCATACAATAATAAAACACTCTGGCATAATTTTATAAAAGAGGACGAACAATATTTTAAGATGGAAAGAAGAGGAAGAAAAAATTGGTTAATTTGCCTCCTAATAACAGTGTAATTAAAGTGCTGCTGCAATTACAATTTTAAACCACTTTTGGCTCTAAGAAACATTGCGTTCATAAGAAACCTAGACACAAAGAATACTATCAAATGAGTTATGTCAGATCGTAAGATCCGTTCGGCCTGTCTACAGTGTCTTAAATTAAGGGTATTACACAGTGGTTTAGTCCATCTTTCTCTCGGGTACCGATAAGCCGGACAAAAAAATAAGATACGTGTATCATTTTCTATTATAGATGTTACATTTTTACAAAAACCACATTTGTCTGAATCTTTACCTCTGTTTCCCATCTTTGACGAAGAATAAGTAAGGAGACTCCAAGATGGGGCCATAGGCCCCGATACAGCCATCAAACCAGATGACTACCTTGTCCCATTATGTTTATTGATTGCAGTATCCCAAAGGTAGGAGGTTCCCTCTG